>NW_020654810.1:1668757-1726046 GCF_003589595.1 Hyposmocoma kahamanoa | reverse complement strand
TCATTCTGTGCAATTACCACCACTTAACGACTTTGTAATCGTGAATTATTTTCTTTTTTGACACCTTTATTTACTATTATTTACTTTTTACAATGTATTTTTTTGTAAAAAAGGACAAAATAAATATTTTAATAATGTTTTACACATTTTGAACTTCTCACTTGACAGTGCGGCGGCGGCGGTTCGAATCCCTGTAGCAGCAAACAGGACTCTAATTTCTAAGTTACGCGAGTAACTAATGTTTAGTACCTATACCTCTCGCTAAAAAATAGCGTGAGTAGACCTGCGCGTCGAAAAAAATTTACATCCCTTGGAAAACATGTGAAGTCCACAACCCATATTGAGTTATCTGCAGCAGACGAAGACCCATGCCTAGCAGTGGAATATGGTGTGTTGATGATGATGACTGTGATGCCAGTGTAAGATCGTTAATTTGTTTAAAGTAACTGCTAAGAGATAATCTGGGGCGCAGTTTGTAAATTGCCCTAAGATCTGCAAGAAAGAGATGTTTAATGATTAACATTTTGAGAAGAAAAAACATGATAACCTGACCTACCTATTTAGTAACGAATACTAAATAACTTGAAAAAACCGTAGAGCATAAACAAAAACAAGTTCGCCGGGCCCGTAGCCGCTACGGCCCGTAGCAAACATCGTAGCTCGTAGCTTATTGCAATTGGAATAAACCGCTACTACGGCGGTATATAAAATTTAATTTGCCGTATGTAACGAGAAAACACGACAAATTAGTAATAAGTAGAGACAAAGAACGCGGCGAGTTTGATACTATGTTCAAATCAAGCGCATGCACATTAAATATAATAGCTTAGTTCCGCGCCTTGAGATGAAGGAGAAAGGATTAATGTGGATGTCACTTACGCAGTCTATATTTGTATTATTTTGATGTATCTCTGCGTAGGGTTATCAGTAGTCTGAAATGACATTTTTCCAGAAATAACGTTTGCTAGAATTTTCATAACCTCGAAAGTAATTTTGAGAGGAAAATATTTTTTCTCTAAACCTAACTTAACATAACCAAACCTAACCGTGTCTTTGCGATAAACATCCAACATATCATGAAATAACAACGGTTTCATTATAATTCGGTTTTCGGTGTAATGATAATTCGAACAAACGTTATTTTCGATGTGATATCTCCGAAACTGTTCACTGCTGCGTTGGAGGATATTTTCAAGTTTCTGGACTGGAAAGGACTTGGCATCAACATCAATGGCGAGTATCTAACACATCTTCGATTTGCCGAAATATAGTTCTTATGGCTGAGACCTTGGGAAACCTGAACACAATGCTTGAAGATCTCAGTAGTGCTTCCCAAACAGGTCTTAAGATGAACATGGACAAGACGAAGATCATGTCGAATGTCCATGTTGTACCCGCTCCAGTTAAAATTGGGAGCATTACACTCGAAGTTGTTCCCAATTACCTCAGTGTCTCAAGACGAAAGTCTTTGACCAGTGTGTGTTACCAGTGATCACATATGGATCAGAAACGTGGTCCCTCACTATGGGTCCCATAAGAAGGCTCAAGGTCGTTCAGCGGGCAATGGAGATGCTCGGTATTTCCCTACGTGATAGAACAGAAATGAGGAAATCCGTCGGAGAACTAAGTTAACTAACATAGCTCAGCTGAAGTGGCAGCAGGTGGAGCACATAGCTAGGAGAACCGATGGCCGTAGGGGCGGAAAGGTTCTTCAATGGCACCGGACGAAGCCGATGGATGCGGGCAGGGCTGGAGGGTTCCGGGCGGCGTCGTGGTCAATGTTCACTGATCCCACGGCGCCGACTCAACCGGCGAGAGGGAAATCTGGGGGGGTTTTAGTGGGGTAGGCCCTCCAGTCTGGAGGGAGAGTCCCCACATAACCCCTAGGTCTCCCTGGGCTCAGGGGTATCCATAAAGATTCCCCCCGTCAAAAAAAAAAAAAGGGGCGGGGGGGTTGGTTTTAAGGCCGGGTTGGGGGGGGCCCTTGCCCAGGGGGGGGCGTCATATGACTGAATGATGATGTTATTTCAGAAAAAAAAAATCGAGTGTGATATAGGTTACCCTGCGTAGTCACTAGGAATGCAGTTCGGCTGCACACTGTACTAGTACAGTGTAAGTGTGCTTTCCAACAGTATTCCGAGTGCAATTTTTCAATTGCCACACAGTTGGATTGTGTCTTAAGTGACTGAACCCTAATGTGTCCTTGATGTGCCACAGTGTGATATATTTCGTATTATATTTTCAATTTTTATTGGGAATTTTATTATTTTTAATTAAATAATTTTCACGCAGAATGCTTTTTATTGTCATTCTCAATGTTCTATCTTGATCTTGTTATTGTAAAAATTAATTAAAAACATTGAAAGGGAACAGTGACAATAATTTATTTTGACAATCAAAAAATGAATGACAATCTTGTCGGTCACACCTTTACCTAGTATCGGGATATTTATATTATTTAAAAAAAAGGCTATTTCTATTGAAATACAGTCAGCCCCTCCACCAGATGGAAAGTGTTACCACTTTCTCCTACAGGCACTGAAAATACTAAAGAAGTGTCCTTATTGCTAATGTCTTCGGAGATAAGTTAAGTCTCCAGGGTATGTGATCGTGTTAGGTCTCTCTACTTTCCATTACTGCTTTTGCAGTAAAAGTATGAGACGCGGTTATCAACGCAGATTGGGTTGGTACTGTTAAAAACTCTATGCACTGGGCATTAGGTAATGTCCACACTAATCCAATCGATGTTGGTACAGCACCAACAAATTCCCGGCTCATTTGTTTTTTATTCATCTACGGCCGTAATCGAAAGTATAAATTCGCTTTAAGTGCGCTCGCAGGCTCGCCCGATAGCGCCTGCCCGGTAATAAGAAAAATAAACTTAAATTATATTTAGCAGACACTGAGAAATATCAAAGTTTCTCTTTTTACATAGAGTAATCAAATGCAGTATGATATAAATGACTACAAGAAAAGATTTCGTTGTTTTCCCCCTCCATCACATTCACATTAAATCTAATCGACAATAAATATATAATCGACAAAAAATAATGTAATAAGCAACTAAATTAACATTAATTACAAGTTTCTTGACCCCGATCCGCATTTGGCTAGCGGCGAAATATGATCTAAACTCTCTTCTTAGAGGAAATCCGTGGTCAACAGCGAGAAAAATATAGTCGATTGGTATGATACGTGGTTTCAGGATGACTGGTAAACGGCAGTTGACAGCTTTAAGCACAAAAATTATATCTATCCATACTTATTGTTAACGACTACTCCGATATTGAAGACTTTGTTGCTCGCTACAGGGTCACAAGAAGATTGGCAAGCGTCAGTTGACAGTTTTAACACGTTCCCTGTGTGACTGGAAATCAGAAACCAGAGAACAGAGACCCCACACGTGCAATTTTTTCATTTTGCAAATTACGTTATAATTGGTATATATTAATACATTTATGGATGAAAAAATCATTTCTATAAACCCCCTTCATTTTCTCAATTTTCCCAAGTGCCCCACATGTGATACATGCACGTATGACTTCCTTACTTGGTGCCACATTAATGGTGCACGCACTAGTTCTTTTTTTGTGTTTTATTTTGACATTGATAATCTGGAAACACTGGTTAAAAAGTCATCCGGTACCACATGCTAATAGTCACAATTTTTGTGGTCCTTAAGTGCAAGTAAATAAAGGTGATCTAGCTTACGCGTGGAAATTTTGTGTAACGCTTAAATTTATAAGGGCTTTGCCTATGCACTCACGTATCGTTTGGACCTCGAAACGCACCATATATGATGCATGCACAGGGAACGTGTTAAGCATAGACACAATTGTCTATTCTCTTTCATTGTTGTTGACATCATTTTGGCTGTTTGTGGTGTTACTATTATCACTAATTTTCTTGAGTTGTTAATAACAGCTGGAGTTTTTCATCCTAGAACAAATACCCAAAAATCTAGCAGGGCTTTCGAGGATACCTGTGTATTTCAAATAGAAACCTACTCAGGTAACGATTAACTATTCAAGGAAGCCCATGATTAAGGACCACATACTAGTCCGAAACCTATTGATCAAAAATTCAACTTCAGCACGTGAGTTATCCTTTAGTACGTCATCTGTATTACCTGATTTTAGGATTACTGTTAATTTAAACTAATCTGTATGTAAGTTAAGGGTGTGTATTGTAGTGGGCTTATTTTCTTTTGTAGACGATTTCCTCAGATGAAGCGGTGTTAACTACTTTACTTTACGGTTCATTGGAAACAACAACAAAAATTGCTATAAAAAGACTTCTTCTAGTTTCATATATGCCTGTATCACCTGTATGTACCCAATTTTATACATCCCACTGCTGTGTACGAGCTTCTCCTAACGCATGAGTTTAGGCGTCTTACACGCTATCTCAATGCGTGTAGGGGACTTTTTGGACTCGCAGATTTTATTACGATATTATCCTCCACCGAAAAGCTCATGGTACGTTTCAAATTAAATTTCTAAAAATTTTAAAAACTCAGACGTGTGAGGCTGAATTCTAACACAACACACGGCCTCTACTTGAGAGGTGCTAGTACAAACTACTAGGCTACATTTATAAACAAAGTCAGTTAAAACAACGAAATAAACAAAGCTTTTTAAATTATTTCAGTTAACATTTTCAAAACTCCTAGCTTAAATATATACACCACATTTCATAGTACATTTTTATACATTTACTTTATAATTTCAACAAAATACCAGGCTCTACAAAAGTTAGGTTAAAATTCCTTTACTTCCAGAGCAGATTCGGAAACTTTCTCGCCATGAAAATGCCAAGTAAGGTTCCTTAACTAACAGTCATTCAGCCACCGTAAGAAAGCCCCTTAAGCCGGCGAAGTTAAAAAATAATTAATGCGTTCGTAAATATTCATACCTCCAGCCAGTTTTGAGTTAACCCTCTAGTAGAGTAAACATACAAAACCAAATAACAACCTGGATAATTTGCAAGTCTTTTTATAAATTGTTATTTACACTTTTGGAATTTTGTTAAATATTCACCCGATACTCTATTTTTAACCTACTTAAAAAAGGAGGAGGTTATACGTTCGGCTGCATGTTTATTTTTATAAAAACAAAGAACACCACTATTCTGCAGTGCGTCCGCCATGTTTGCCGCAGCGCGAGTGGGTGGCTATAATGCTGTGTTGCGGAAGAAGATGGAATCGCTTTTGACCAGAATACGTAGCAGCTCTAACAGCCTCCTGAATTCGATAGCCGTAAGAAGTGAATGCGTAAATATATGTGTAAAATATGTATACTAACGTAGTCATAAGTCAAATACTAACAAACTATAGATCTAGTTGTCTGAATAAATTAATTTTATTATTTAATAATTTATTGCTTATATTTTATTATTTAATAATAAAATTAATTAATTTAAATGATATTTTAAAAAGGTAATGTTATGTATAGCAGGCAACTTTGCAGACTGCTGTTATATCATTATTTCTATAAGATAACTGCTGCGTTTAAAAGCGAGCTAATCTCCCGTATGTTACAAAAGTGAAGGGTTCGTCGAAACGACTCCGATTTAATTTAAGTCTAAAGCGTTATCGCGAGAGCCCATTGTTTTTCTTTCTTCAAATTTTTCGGTCAATTTGACGTGATTCCCTTTTTTATGCTATAAATTTGAATTTAATTAGTTCTCGCTTTATTCGTTAATCGATTGTATTAATAAATGAGTTTCTGCGGGATCCACTTGACAAAGTTTTAGATTTGCATTCTTTTCTATTTATTTTTTTATGATACTACTTAGTATCCCATCACTTGATGCGATGAACAAGTCGTGCCATTGGTGGTAAACGTGATGTAACCTCGCCCGTCACCATGATACATAAGTTGATAAGTATCATGTGCCTGTGATTTATTAACCTTCAAATCTGGAACGCATTACTGCTTGGCGGCAGAAATAGGTAAGGTGTTAGTACTTCCCTGGACGAACTCTTTCACAAGGACCTCTACTGCTTCTAAAATTTGCACGAGGGTTAACAGAGGTTACAGAACTTTCAATTTTCTCTAAGTGTTTATTACAGACCTTTTGTATGAATTGGCATTTTTTAAACTAACGTAGCCTGCGGACCAGTTATACTATTGAATTATACCTTTATTGGTATAAGTGGTACCAACCTGTCCCCATTTATACCTGTAATGGTATAAGTGGCACTAGTTGATCCTAGTTATACCATTGGATAATAACATAAAGGTAGTGGTATACTAGGTAGGTTGTTGGAAAGGGGATACCTCAACTGTAGTCTTATTTAAATCTGAAGAAAATTGTCTACCTCTAGGTGTGACAAATTAGGGGATGAATCCGGTATAAGTAAAGTTTTGAAATCGGTTATTGCCAAAATTGTTGTTATTCTTTATATAAAAAATAGTTTCATTCCACCAATTATATAATTCAATACCATTATGTTATTATCAAATGGTATAACTCAGATCAACAAGTGCCACCTATACCATTACAGGTATAAATGGGTCAGGTTAGTACCACTTATGCCATTAATGGTAATATTATTCAATGGTATAAGTGGTCCGAAGGTCAAACGTATTCCATCGCTGGTCGTGTTCTACAGTTGGTCTTATCGTCGCTTTAAATCACGTAAGATTGTGGCTAAGCGTACTATATTTTTCTTTTAAAAAAATAAATACAGAAATTATCTTAGTCGTTATTCCATTCATTGGAAAGCTGGCGGAAATCTAGCAGGCCAGTCACAATGGCTCACATAATAGAGCCCAGGAGCCAAGTGGATATATTGCCGGCGATAAAAACGTATCCATCCCGATATGCCCACACTAAATCACCACTTAATAGTCGAGAAGGCCGTAAATATGTCAACATACGCCAATATCTAAGGATATATACAGGGAGAGAGTTTTTTCACAGTCTGTCAGGATTTGTGCCACGATTGTGCTTTGTGTGAATTAATGGATTGCAGGATTCTTTGGATATTGTTGGTGTATTGTTTGTTTTCATCTTGGTAGCTTCTGCTATAGCGATGTCTTCGAATTTTATTTTATTTTTCCATATTATCCGCACCCTTGTTGTAATAAAGTCATATTGATAACTTTTCGGTAGAGAGGTCTCAAGATATATAGGAGAGTTATAAAATTTCACATATACGTAATTTGTTTCATGTAGTTTCTATTATTTTTAGATATTCAGGTGATAAAAGCACTATTGGTGAAGAAATATACATTTTTTTAAATGATGTTTCAATTAGTTTAATATCAGAGCGTTGTGGTGTGACAGAATATATTGTAATGATTAGGATAAACAATTTCAGTACAGAGTACTAAAAAACCGACCTTAAAAGTTCTTTTCGAACCGGGTTCATCCTTTTTGCCACCCCGAAATATGGAATATTTTCTTCAAGTTTTTATTTTTATAATATCAAGTAACGCGACGAACAAGCCGTGCGCCTAATGGTAAGATACACGCCTGTCCATAGCAGTTGCAGTGACACTCAGAGCTTTAAATCGCAAAGACCTGAGGGGCACTGCCACTGTGCCCGTCACCTTGAGACGTATGTTGACAAGTCTCATGTGCTTGTAATTTCACCAGCACCCTTACCCTTTAAGACCGGAACACAGTAATGCTGACATAACTGCTTGGTGGCAGAAATAGGTGAGGTGGCGGTACTTCCTTGGACGAACCCTTTCACAAGGAAGTCTATTGCTATAAACTCAATAAACTGAATAATTACACGCAACAATTTATATATATGACAATTTAGTACACTCCTATTTAAGCACAAAAACGTTATCGACTAGTAGGAGAATCTTGGACTTCCATCCTTGACAGTCAACTGAGTTATATGATGACGGTACTCTAAAATCCGAGATGTCGAAAGATGGTGCAATAGTTAACATGAAGCATAACAGATTTGGAATGTTACAAAAATCACGTCCATGACATTACTTGGAATTAAAGTCACACCACGACTCATTAAGGTTAGAATTTATGACATTTTTACGACTTGTTATCGAAAAACCGAGAACCGTGTTACCTGTAACTAGCGCACTATCCCACCATTCGACCCTTAGTATATAAGAACTGGAGCTGCGACTTCAGATCATTCGATTGCTGATCATTCGATCACCAACTGTAACCATCTCTACAGAAGTTCTTTATATAAAAATACAGTTTTTATCTTAATTGAAAAAGTATTTAAATTCAGTGAATCCTTCTCCAAAACGTAACTACAGTGGCGAGAGGTTAAAATATCTCGACGAACCTCACAAAATATATTTAACCAGATATCTAACTGGCAAAATATATAACTACTGTGACCATGGGACCTGTAACGGGCCCGAAACGTTGGTTTGTTCGAAAAAACAAATATACGCGATTTGAATTCGGAAAAATAGTTTCATTTCTTATTTTATTTATTTATTATATATATACATATATATTGCTGCAAGTAATAGACTGCCTCTGTGGCCGGACGATTACCATGCCGGACTGCCACTCGTGAGTTTTGGGTGTAATTTGTGGTTGTTTATGTGTGTGTCCATGGCACCCGCGATACAGGGTTACCGTAGTGCGGGGCTATGAGTGTATGCGCATTATTACGTATAATTGTTATGAAGTTTGGTTATTGAAGGCTGCGAAAGTCTATGAATTAGAGTTGAACCTGAAAAGCAGCCTGTATTGTTAAGTCTTTTCATCAGCACTAGATTTAACTGTAATTTGTAGCTTTTTTTTTGAAAGGTTACAACTTACATGTAAGCTTAGCTGGTATTGCGTCTGACACGGTTTGCTATGTTGTGCTTTGTTTTACATAAAAAAAAAGATAGTTTCAAAAAAGCAGCCTGCGAACATTAGGATGTCTGCGATGAACAAAAGAACCACGGGCCAGCCGCATGCTGCTCCTATGAAAGTCTCTCACGTTTTGTTCCAAAATTCCAGTTTTTCATTTCCACCGATTACCGTGGTGCATCGAATAAATAGCCAGAAATAGAGACGAAATGTCATTTAATTTGTTTGAAAACTATTCTACCATATCATTACTGTGACAACTGCGCTCCGATTGGCCAGCCCGAATTCGAAACAATTGACGGGTGTCGTCAATTGTTTCACTTCAAATCGATGAAATGTGATTCCGTTTGTTTTGTAATTAGGCGTTTTGCTCTTTTTTCCCCACACCACCGAATGGAACAGCACGCCTTTGTTAGAGATACTATCTTTATTACAATAAATACAGAATATTTTTGGAATATACGGAGACGTACACACAGGTCAGTAGTTGGCCAGTCTATATTTCGGTGCAAACGAGAGTTGATATTTATAAGTGATGTATCATTGACGTGTTACTAGGAATATATGGCCCTTATTTCGTCTCTGTTTCTGGTTATATACTCGATGCAGTGGTGAAACATCCTAACATTCAATAAAGCTTGGCCACGTTTTCCTTAATTTCGACAAATGACTAATTAATTCCTCATTGCTATTCCAAATATTTGTGCGCATGAAACTTCTTGGTGGGATTCGAATGTTCTCAAACGTTTCAGTTAAGGTCATCTGATGTTCTGAGCCGTAACAGATGAGGGATTTAAAATATTTTTAATGAAGGACACCAATAAATTAAACTAGAAATACCACAATACCTTCCCCAAAATATTCTTGCAACTCGAGAATGATTTGCCTTCCCAGACTTAACCCTTAGGCCTCCGAAGTGACGTCTTCTAATTCTTCACCGTTAATCTCAGGATATTGTCTTTGACGAGGTAATCACGGGTATTGGTGTAATGCCGAAGACCGCAATGGGCTATGGTATCAAGGATGTAGTTGCTACTGGAAATGGCAAAATTTGAATATTAAACATTTTTTTTTTTCTAAAAGCACCAATACTGTCAAATGCGGTTAAATGCTTTTTTTATTTCTTTTTCGTATTCAACTTTTTCCTTCAATCAGATTTTCAATGATGAGAATGAAATACAAAAAGAAATGAAAAATATTTTAAAAGTAATGTCAGCACAGAGTACTAAACAGCCGACCTCAAAAGTCATTCATCCCCTAGTTTGCCACCCTTAGACGTGGAATATTTTCTTCAAATTTAAATGAGACCACTTCTGAGGTACCCTCTTTCCAATAAGAAACGATCATCAAAATCGGTTCACAAATGCTAAGTTATCGCGTAACACACATACAAAAAATATGATTACATGTTTTTTTTGTATGTATGTTTTTTGTTTGTATGAATTGAGAACCTTCTCCTTTTTTTGAAGTCGGTTTAATTATTTTACTACTGCAACTATAAACATGCATTTCTTATATATTATTACAAATGTTATTATTGTTTTGGGTTAAAAAGTGCGCCTGGTGTCAAACGACACGCCTGTTCGTAGAGTATAGTCACTCAGAGCTTTAAATAGCAAAGATCTGAGGGGTACTGCCACTGCACTTGTCACCCTTAGACATAAGTTAGCAAGTCCAGATTTGTAACATATATGTATAAATTCGAAGTAAATTGGAAGCTACGTACGTAGTGTGGAATCCCTACAATATACTCAATATTGCAATGTTGGAATGAATCCAGAAATCATGTTTCGATATTTGCATAATAAACTGTATGGTTGCTATCCTTATATGTACTCTACAGCCTTTATTTTGGGCATAGTATCGTACAAATCGATGTAGATCAGGCGAGGACTGGCGCTTCTAAAATATACTTTTAACCTAATAAGATGACATATCGCATTGCTATTACAATAGTGTTGTAACTCTAAACACGTCAATTTCAAGATTCTATCATTACTGAACGTAAAATTTGATTCTCTACAAGTCAATAAAACCGTCGTTAGAATATTGAAAGGAACAATCCAAATATATCTACTTAACTCAAAAGTGAGACACACTTTATGTGAGCTAGTTCTGGCCAAAACAACCCTTCTCTTCTTCTTCCTGTCCTTATCCCACGCTAGGTGGGATCGGCATAATATGTATTTTTCTTTCATTCTCTTCTATCAGCCGTCCTTTCTATACCTTTCTTATCCATGTCATCTTTCACACAATTCATCCATCTTTTCTTCGGTCTTCCTTTCCCCACTCTTCTCGCTACATGACATTCTTCCCTCCCCATGACATGTCCATATCACACTAACCTACTACTCCTCATCTTTTCCGTCACTGGCGCCACTTTCAAACTTCCCCTGGCCAAAATAACCCTTATTAAAAAAATATTAAATTATTGTTCCCCTTATAATCTTAAATATATTTGCATGTAGCTTTTACTTATTTAATTCTTTAGATGTCTATATATAAACTGTAACCTATACATCGATTTTAAGGATCTTTCAAGGGAAGTGAGATATTATCAAATTACTTTTTTATCCCGCCAATATCACGTTACGTTCTTCCTCAGCTTAAATATCCTCAGTTCAACGTTCATTTAACCCGCACAATGACACTAAGACGGACACCATTCTTCGAAGCCCTAGCCCTAATTGAATCCTTAAGCTAGACAAATGATATTGACGTGTACAGCAGCACTGAATCTAAATTTCTAACATCCGCTGGTTACTATTAGGAGACGGTCATCGCCCAAAGCTCTGTGCTCCAAATACCGCATCTTACCTTTGGCCGGTGATCGACTCAACCACATGACTTACTTATTTTGTTATAAGCAATGTAAGTGTAAGTTGTACAAAATAAGAAAGTCGAATATACATGTAATCTCACCAGCACCTTTACCCATGAAATCCGGAACGCAGTAATGCTTACATTTCTCCTTGGCAAGAGCTGCGACACAAGAAGCTCTACTGCTACTAAAAATGGTATAACATGAGAAGTACTTTCTCACTGTATGGTACCTATTCAATTATTAAGTTTTGTCTTCTGTGAAATGTATACATTTTGAAAAAGTAAATGAAAAAAGGCTCATAAGACTTTGTCTTTGGTTTCTATTTCCAAGACGTTTCTGTTTTCTTGTTAGTCCTTTTTTCATTAAGTATTTCCAGCTAATCTTTAATATAAATTCTAACACAATATTAACAAATTAGCAACAGGGCTGCCACCGTACATGTACTGGTGAAACTGCAAGCACGTGGGATCTGTTAGTTATATATTATGTTTTATATTTCTGTTATGTTATGGATAGGAACATCGCTCACCAACAAGCCTTTGACTTATTTTGTTCTGTCTTGTTCTAATTCTCCATTCCAAGGTTTTTTAAATTGCATATTGCGTTATTCTCGAACTAGTGTTTGATTTCTGTGGCAATTTTTATTATTTAAATATTTGATTTTTATATCATGCAGTGTTATTTAACATTCAAGTACTGTATCGTGAAGCACTATTTAATAATTACATGATAATATACTTGAATATTTAAATAATAAAAAGTAGTAAACATTAGTCCGAGAATGACCCATTACTTTTCGATTCTGAGTTTTCATCGTAGTTTTTAAAGCACAAGAAATAATTAATTATTAATTGAATAAATGATCAAGTTCATGAAACCATGCAACTGTCTCCTCCTAATCGCGTAATGAATATCCACCCTATTTTTATGGGACCGCTGGATTATTCTTCATAATTCCAGAGGAGTCACCGTAATAGAACTTGAGCAAAACATTCGTTATTGAACATTAAATTACATTAATAAAACAGAATATTATATTATTAATATTATTGCTAGGTAGCAATTTCCTCGATGGAACTTTTGAATAACAATTTAGGTGTTTATCGAGTTCTTAGGTTTTCGCGATTGTTACACATAGGAAATGAAACTATTTTTCCGGATTTAAAACGCGTATATTAGTTTTTTCAAACAAACCGACGTTTCGGGCCCTTTACAGGTCCCATGGTCACGGTTGACTGAGGTGGTACAGTCTTCAACCAGTTATGTCTAATATTGATGCAAACCACCCTATTTTTTTCACTATAGTTACAATAGTTATTAATTAAATACCTTATTTTTAATTTTACAAAGGGACCTGTAAAGGGCCCGAAACGTCGGTTTGTTTGAAAAAACAAATATACGCGATTTAAATCCGGAAAAATAGTTTCATTTCCTAAATTTAGGTGTTGTTTGGAGGAAAAGAAATTGTTCAGTGTCATACAATAGATTTGCTTTTAAATTAGTTTTATTTATTATTTAGTGTACCGTACACGTACTCTTCATACTTTCTTTTTGAAATAATAATAATAAAGCAACAAGCGTATAGAAAAATTCGTAAGGTCGGCTAATTCGTTCCGTGACTTAGTTGGCATAGCGTTCTGACACGCTTTACTAGAAGACGTTGAATCGAATCCAGCAGGATCAAAGGAGTTTTTGTTAGTGTTCAATCTCTAGTATAGTAATTTTCACATTCGATATAGGAAGAAAAAGAAGCATTTATTTACTAGAAAAAATAATTATAGTATCCGGTGTTGGGGCTACTTGTAAGTAAAAATTGGTTGTGTTAGAAACCCCGCTCTTCCAAGTTATATTTTTTGTATCCGTAAATAAGGAAATTAAAAGTAACGAATGAGAAAAATTTTAAGAATGTGATCTTCATGTGCAAGTTTAAAATGAAGTGTGTGCACATGAGAGAGTGTGTGTGCTCGTGCGTGTATGTAACATAACTTATGACTTTATTTATCTATTTATGTAGTGATAATAAAAAATCATAATATTTGGGTATCTAATATACAAACTCTATAGAAAAAATATTGAAGGAAACAGTGACTAAGTTATTTATATATCAGATATATGTTAAAAGTTAATGTTGTCTCAGGAATTCAAAGTTAGAGAAACAGATATGGTTGATTAATACTTCACACCAAAAACAGAACTTAGATAAATAATAATAACACACAAACCCACACACCCATAGACCCGCACTAGGGAAACCCTGTATCGCGGTTGCCTTGGATACACACATAGACAACCACAAATTACACACAAACTCAGGAGACAAATAAATGTAGGCCATACAAATATTTCTCCCTGCTTGGGAATCGAACCCGGATCTTTGCGTATCAGTCCAGCACGGTAACAGTTAATAATATTGATAAATAATAGTTAGTCTATAGAGTTTTGTGTACCGTCTAGGCTCTCGGGTTTCTCTCAGAGAAAAGTTTAAGGCGACTGGTATCATGACTGTGGCATCACAGTACATTTACTCAAATATTTTATATACTCGTAAAAATATACATAATTTCAATAAGAAAGAAGATATCCATAACCACCATTTCGTTGGTACCACGATTTCGTTTAACCAAGGTAAACAACTCTTTTGTGGGGAACTGTATACGTTTTTACAATAAGATTCCGGAGCATATATTAAGTTTATCATTTCCTAAGTTTAAAAACTACATTAAAAATATTTTGATCGAAAAATCATATTACAAAATTGAAGACTATGTGTTAGATAAAGATGTATGTAAAGACGACATGGCTCCAGAATCCACACAAATTTGATTCAAAGTGTATTTCATAGCATTTAAGTTTATTTGAAAAGAGCAATCCCTAGAGTTTCTTGCTCGTTCTTCTCAGGGAGGTCAGCGTAGTGAACGAGCAGTAGCTTAAATGTGACGATTTCAAGTGTAAATTTATTTTACCTATGGAATAAATAATCTTTGACTTTGACTTTGACTTTGAGTCCCATAGGCCATTACTGAATGAATAGTCTTGGGCTGTACATAGTTCCCATGCGAGCCCAATACGTATTGGTAATTTCACACATGTTGCTTTGCTAGATATGTGCAGGTTTTATCGCGTTGTTTTTCTTCACGGAAAAGCTCGTGGTAAATTTCAAATGAAATTTTACACACAAATTCAGAGGTGCAAGCCCGGATTCGAATCCACCACTCTCTGCAGGCGGTAGGTTAAACTATAAGGCTACGAAGGCCTTATAATAAATATTATATAAGTTTATAGAAGATATTATATAAGTTTTTTTATTTTAATAGCAATACAGCTCCTTGTCAAAGAGTTCCTCCAAAAGGTACTTCCACCTTACCTATATCTGTCACCAAGCCATAATGTGAGCATTATTGCAGGCATATGGGACTTGGCAACTTATGACTCAGGGTGACGGGCTTGCGGCAGTGCCCCGTAGATCTTTGTGATTTAAATCTGGCCCACGATTCGTTCGTCCTGCCGCTTGGTATGGTAAAACATAAAACAAGAAGAAACATAAATAGTTAAATTTTTATTGAATTGATATTCAATTATTTTTACAAAAAATAATATAAAAATAATAATGTAAAATGTAATTTCACAAAAAATAATTGAATATCAATTCAATAAAAATTTAATTAATACAGTGAATAGCGACATCTCTCGCCAGGACTGGTAGCTGCAAAGGTACTAACTGGGTGATAAATCTGTCAAAGATTTCTCATAGATGGCGCTACGACTAAAAAGTCGTTGAAAAACCAAGTACAACACGACGCAAGCACATAGAAAAATTCGTGAGGTCCGTTGGTTCGTTCCGTTGCTTAGTTGGTATAGCGTCTGGCACGGTATGCAAGAAGACGTCGGTTCGAATCCGACCGGATCGAAGGAATTTTTTCTGAGTGTTTTTTCCGAGTGTTCGATCTTTGTATTAATAATTATAACATAAATAGTTTCAAAAAGGAAATGACAATTGCTTTTACCAGATCCAGTGGACCGAGTTCTCGTCGTCCCGGTAACGGTGGCAGCAAGTAGCAATATTGGGCCGTCGCAGCACGCGGCTTGTAACGGTTAATGCCTTAATCTTGACGGTGGACTATGGCCGAAAGAATTGTATGGAACTTCATGTTGAACACAATCATTGGAGGAGACTGACAGTCTGATATTGACCAAATTGTTCAATAGTTATATCTTCGCTAATTTTTATAAAAGAATGCAATACAAAAATTAGCAGTAGCCGGAGATGCGGCAATGGGTTAAAATCCAATACACCGTAATAATACAACCCATTTCTGCCCAAAATTGTAAGCACAAACGGCAAATACGGAAAAAATCTCGGACTCAGTTCGAATGTTACTTGTGCACTAAGTCCGACTAGAATATCGTTAGTACACTTCTGTGCGTACCTCTGGCCTTTTCGAATTTTCAGCGGAATGCATATTTCCTGCGTGCGATTAATACCTTCAATGTATTGTTCAAGCAGGTTGCTATTGACCTTTTTATCCGACTTCAAAAAAGGAGGAGGTTCTCAATTCGATTGTATGTTTTTTTGTATGTATGTTACGCAATAACTCCGGTATTTGTGAACCGATTTTCATGATTCTTTTTTTGTTAGAATGGGGGTACTTCCATAATGGTCGCATTTCATTTTGAAGAAAATCATCCACCTCTAAGGATGGCTGTTCACGCATGAAGATTCATTTTTATATATAGCGCCTAAATTTTACTTAAGGAGCAATTATTTTAATGGTGGATTTTGCTATTCTCCAATTCAAGGCGTTTTTTTCTCTACTTTGAGTAGTGAGAACCGATTTTTGTTATCTTCTGTGTCAAGTCCTGTATAGAGGCGAACTAGGGGATATTTCAATAAAACTTAGCAAATAGACGTAATTCCACGTACTTTTGAGGTCGGTTTTTTTAGTACTCTGTACTGAGATTATTAACACTAGTGTTGCACTGCTGAAGCGTCGTGTTAGTAGTTTGTTTTTGGCAAGTAGGTAATTACTAAGAGTTGCGAATATGTCATTACCTATATAGAATAATTACTAATTATATACTTATAATTCAATGCTCATTAATCAACTTAATGTGTGTCTTTCGGTGAGGACCTATAATAAGCTCTCCATTATTATTTCAGTTTTTACTCTGCCGTTGGTCTTGCAATAAGTTAAAATAAATAAAACACCTAGCGATAACATTAACCATTGGACATTTTAATACGAATCGGATGCAGTATGCAACCTAACGCGCTCAGGATGATGGGCGCAGTGGTAATGCTCCTTACAATTTTGTGATTCAATGCTCTGTCATGTATATCATTAAAAGATATCATTAAAAAATGAACTTGCTCTTGACCACTACCTGGTCTTGGAGCATCTTAAAGACATTCGGGTTGTAATATCTTCCACACTCAATATCGGGATAATCGGGGTCACATCCATAGAAAGCTAACGTTAAAACCGTATCACCTTGAAGGTGTCTCCTCGGCCGTAACTCTCGCAGCGTCGTCGCTGAGGAATTATTATTATGCGAATAAATACTCTGAATGTCACGACTAAATGTCGCGACGGGCCCCATTTAGCCTAGGGAGATGCGCCCTTCGATTCTAAGGCTTTCCTTAATACAGGTTGTCCCATAAAGTTCTGCGAAATTTGTAAGGGATGATTCTGTTCATACGATTCCTTCAATACGAAAAGCTTTTAAAGGAAAAGAAAATGCATTTATTTGACTTACCACAAATGACACCACATAAGGAAAAAGACACAAAATATGAAAAAGAAAGAAAAAAATAAATGTTAAGATACTTTTTTATATGATCCTCTTCAAGACAGCGTAAAAGGATATTCCATATATTTGGATCGGAACATCATTATCATCAACTCATTATACGTCACGCTGTTATGCGTAGGTCTCCTTTAAGGAGCTCTCACAGGTCCTTCCAAACCTTTTTCTACGTGCAGGTTTTATCACGGTGTTTTACTTTAGCCTTAGCGAGATATATGACTACAAAACATTCCCATGCGTACATAACTTAGAAACTAAAGTCATAGGTACATTCCGTTACAAGAATTCGAACCATTGACCCCGCAATTGAGAATAACCACACTTGGATTGGATCGAGTAGGTAGGTATAAATATTTTTGAGCCACCCTATAGAATTAATGCAATGCTGCTTTGAACGGAATTAAGAATTACGTCACAGTCTGTATATCATGCGGTTAAGGTTGCAATTTATAGTTACGAATAAAATCACTCCAAATTTTTCTATGATAGTTGTCGTAGAAAGCAACTCATCCTGAACCCATCTAAATCTCATTGCAAGGTACAGGTATTTTTTAAGAAGAGTGAAAAGGTCAGTGATCGAGGCCCTGAGGCGAAAGTTGAACCTAAAACCTTTTCCAGAAGAGACGAATTTTCTTAAGTTAAGTAAAATGAAAAAAGCTTTCACAATCCAGGTAATTACGAAAAGCGTTTTTGATAGCAATTGTGATCTCTAGAAGCGAGGAAGCCAACAGCTACGCATATACAACCAAAGAATAAAGAAAGAAGGGAAAGGAAAAAAAAGAAAGAAAAAAGGAAGAACAAAAAACGGCCTAATCCATCTGTAAATGTAAGTGTACATAGTGGATTCCCAAAAAAACCATTTGAAGAAAACACAAATGAAACTAACATTAGTCACCAAAATCGAGTAATCACTTTTGCTATTAACACCTAACCCTAAATTTATAACATTCACGAGTCGAAAGCTGGAACATAAAAATAAACTGCACTATCTGGACAGGAAACAAGGCAGAATGTAAAGGTGTTACCACGGTCATTCAAAGTAATGAACTTCTTTATCTCCGTATATCAATGCGACGCGGAACTTTGGACAAGGAACTACGAAACTAGGAAGATTATATTTGAAAGTGAAGAATTTTCACGTCCAAACGTAAATCTGATTCATCATCATCATTCAGCCATACGACGCCCACTGCAATAGGCCTCCCCAACGATCTTCACGACGATCGGCCCTGCGCTGCCCGCATCCATCGGCTTCCCGCGACCTCCACCAAATCGTCGGTCCACCTGGTGGGGGGCCTACCTATTGAGCGTCGTGCGGTGCGCGGTCGCCATTGAAGAACCTTTCCGCCCCAACGGCCATCGGTTCTCCTAGCTATATGCCCACTGCCACTTCAGCTGAGTAATTCGAGCCATGTCGGTTACCTTAGTTCTCCTACGGATTTCCTCATTTCTGATTCTATCACGTAGGGAAATACCGAGCATCGCTCTCTCCATTGCCCGCTGAGTGACTTTGAGCCTTCTTATGAGGCCCATAGTGAGGGACCACGTTTCTGATCCATATGTGATCACTGGCAACACACACTGGTCAAAGACTTAAATCTGATTAATATATCTAATTGTGTTGTAGCAGAAGCTCCTTGTGAAAGAGTTTTTCCAGGGTGGTACCAGCCTGCGCGAGGACGCGGAGGACGCGCACCCGCTTCAGCGCAGACGTACGGGGAGAAGGCGAAGGCAGTTCGCTGCTCGCCTGATCCCCTAGTGAGGCCAGCGGGCTCTGGACAGGGACTCCGGAGCCTGCATTGCACGGCTTCACTCGTCTGGGATCGGATCGGAGGACACCTGACCTGCCCCTCCGTTGGCGCGGGAGCCCTGGCGCAAGCTAGGGCGGCATCGTGGTGAATGTGCACCGACCCCACGGCGCCGACTAAACCGGTGGGAGGTAAACGCGAGGGGGTTTTAGTGGGGTAGGCCCTCCAGTCCAGAGGGAGAGTCCTATAAAGATTTCCCCCCATAAAAAACGGAGGTACCAGTCGCCATGTCTATTTCTGCTGTCAACCAATTTGAGCATTGCTGTATTCCGGTTTTGAAGAATAAAAGTACTGGTGAAACTACAAGCAAATGGGATTTAACTGGAATTGAAGGTTTGAGTGGCAGGTGATACTTATGGGTAGGCGTGGTCGCTTACCACCGGGCGTGCGACTGGTTCCTTCCGTAATTTACTATCATAAAAAAAGGAGACTTATTAGCGTCTACTGTTTTGTGAAGTGAGAGAAGGCTTATACTCGATTATCGCAGAAAGATGGCCTGCTTGTCGGTTTTCTATCGGATATATTTCGGAGAGTGTACGCAGGAACTTTACTATTTGCTTCTATCTTCACGGTTCCTCCTTCGGATTACTAGAAAATCCGGATCGTACCACTCATACAGTTTTAGTTCTAGCTCCGATAGAAAGTCTAGTCCATAGGTCATCCATACCTAATAGGAACTACTCCTTTGCAAATCAGCTGCACTTGAGGACGTTCCAGTAGCGACTCCGATTCACGCCTCAGTTGGTAGCTGTAGCTCATATCGTAAATCCTGGAATTTGATTCCATCAAATTAGGATACAGTCTTACGGCACTGAGACGTGGTCGCTCACTATGAGCGTCATAAGAAGGCTCAAGGTCACTCAAAGGGCAATGGAAACGACTGGAATCAGTAATGAGGATATCTGTAAGGGAACCAGAGTAACCGACATAGCCCTGTCGACCGCGTTCCGGTAGACGCGGCGTGGGCTGCGGGAATCCGCTGGATGCAAGGGACGCAGGACAGATTGTTGTAGCATTTATTGGGGGGGGGGGGCTATGTTCAGCAGTGGACGTCTTTTGGCTGAAATGGTGTAATGATGAGGACACAGACAAATAACCGGTCCCGTTCAACTCGCTTAAAAGAAATCCATGAATGCCACAACCTTGATCTACATATCCACACGCCTACACGAGACAAATCTTGTATTTATCACGTGCACCGTGAAAGATACTGAGAGACACGGTTGACATACAACAAACCTATAAGTATGTCATTTCCACAACATTGGGAAATGTGCCTTACATTTTGAACAATTGTGAGATCTTGTACTCGTAATAGAACCTCCGAATACTACGTACCTACGGTGTCGTGCTGACGCTTCGGGCTTCGCTTTCCGCAGGACCTCGGCCTAACGCCACATAGCTGTCTAGTGTTTAACAAATTTGTTTACGGCGATGCTCAGAACCAGAATGGAAATAACAAACGCTAAAAGACTGGGTTCAAATATTAAATATTAGGCTGGTAGTTTCTATGCAAAATCAAAAATCACAAAAGAAACTGAAAATGAAAATGTACCTTAAACAGACGGATGGTTTATGTCCAGCTAGCCTAGAGTTGGCTAAGCTCCGTCCTCGAGTTTCAGCTAAAGTAGTACTCATCATTATCATCAACTTAAAGAGTTATACTCTTGTCGGTGGAGTCTCTTCCAGTCATCTCTCTACAAGCCAGCTCCTTGACCTCATTATACGACACTACATCGACCTTTTCCTTTATTTGGTCTATGTAACTGCGCCTAGGTCGACCTTTTCCCTTCGATCTTTCCCTCCAAAACGGTCTTAAAGAATTTGTCGTGGCGTATCAAATGCTCAATCATTTTCCCGCGTCTATACTGTATAGTATTCAGGATCGTTCTTTTCTCGTTTACTATTCTCAATACTTCTTCATTGGGTTTCTTTTCTATCCAACCTATACCCTTCATCCTCCTCCAGCACCACATTTCAAAAGCTTCGCTTTAAAGTGTGTTACATACAAATATTTTTTGGCGCATCCAAATGGAGGTAATCTTCAGTGATCCCTAACGCCCTGACGAGGCAGGCCCTGTAGCATAACGTCTTGTTTAAATCAAGCGCGGAATGATGGCAATAACAGTTAGCAGCGAGTTACGGCCGAGTCGAGATAATGGCGCGGTCTAGAAGATTTCGCCTAAGTAATTGCTAATTTCGGAACCCAGAGGGGATCGCGCGGGGACGTGGGGGTAAGATAATTGTTTGTTTGTTTCTTCTGGCGGAGTGTTTTTCGCCAGATTAAATGGAATATTGTAAAATTTGAAGCAATTCTGTTTTCGTTATGGTCTTTCAGACGGGTTTAGGGTTGGACTGGTGATTTTCAAAATTTTCTAAAAATGATTATTGTTTAGTATATTAATGTAAAAACGTACCTGCTGGATATTTAATAGGAAACGGAATAATTTAAACATTTGGAGAATATACAGGGTAATTTTTTAAATGCTAACAACCTCGCAGGTTTATATTAGTAATGTCATAAACAACTTTTGTTCCATGATTTTTAATAATTCAACACATTTTACTTTCATACAAAAATAAATACATTTAAATGGATCGCAATGAACGGTAATAACTCTGTTCAGGACGGGGGTGAGAGTCGTCGCGGAGGAGTACGCTTGCACGTTTGAACTTATTCTACCAAATACAGAACTGATACATTTTTCATTGAAAAACAAACCGACATCAAAAATTTGCTTATCGGGTTTTTTTGATTTCCATGGAATCCTCTCGTCAGTTGTGACTTCTTGGTGACAATGGGACTGTTACGGACTCCGTTATACATTTTACATTTTCTTTTCTAGTTGTTACAGTGACGGTAATTTGTTGATTACTTTTTATTAGAAAAGTAGTGGATCAGTAATTTGTGATAGCTGAAACGGACCCAGAACAGCATGAGGGACCACCTCGAGAGCAATTGATGTAGAAATTGGTAAACACACGGACATGTCTGTAAGATCTGAGGATTTCCTTCGATTTTCATGGGATCGCCGCAACAGATTCTGTCTTGGTGACAATGCACCACCACGAAAGTGCACCCTTTAAAAAAAAGAATTTCCCAAATCGGTCCACAATTGGCGAAAATATAAGAAAGCATATATATAACCTCCTCTTTTTTTGAAGTTACAAAGTGTCAGATAATACAACCAAAACCTTAAAAGTTTATTTTTGATAAATTGATTATGTTTTGTAAAAAGTTATGGAACAAACCTTGTTTATGATTCAGTAATATAGTTTTGCGAGGTTATTGGCATTTTTAAAATAACCCTGTATACTGTTGTAAGGAACATAAGAATGACAGGTGCAGCAATAAACTCCAACACTTAAATTTCTATCCTAATGTTTCCTGGAAGAAATTGCTACTTAGCAATAAGGCCGCCTGTCGTACATTGGCTTACTCTGTGATAAAGAACTGTGTTGTTTTTTTATTTTTAACGTGCAATAAAGAATATTTCATTAAATTCATTCAATAAATACAATTACATAATTCAAATGTACCAGGAAACCATAACAATACATGGTATCAAATAAGAGAATTCTATGTATTATAAGTACCAGAGCAACTATTACTACTATATTGACTTTGCATTGCTGTCTTGAATACGTTGTCCGTAGTCGCGTAGAGGTCATCCCTCGTACAGGTATTAGGGCACAAGAGACACAACAGTAAGTACTGCATGTACTGTGTTAGGGTGCCTAACGCAGTGCCTCGACTGGCTAATAGTTCCAACACGATGCTGGTAAGTTACGCGCCTGTCAACAGTTGTAGTGCCACTCAGAGCTTTAAATCGCAAAGATCTGAGGGGCACCGCCCTTGAAAACCGGAATACAGTAATGTTGACATTACTCGGCAGTACTAGGTGGAAGTACATTCCTGGACATACTCTTTCACAAGGAGCTCTACTGCTACCTAACGACTTACGACCAACAACCCCTTCCACCATGACAAGAACGAGTCTAGAAAAGTACATTTCTTAAATTAGTCCTACCGGGTATCGAACTCGTTACCTCCTCATCTTGCGCCTATAATGCAAACCGAAATCAAAATTAGATTTAAAACATATGAGTCTACGGTAACAAAAGTTACTTTGTTTTTACACATAAACCGTTTGCGATTGACGATCAAGTTTCGGCAAACGAATTATCTACAGTATAGCAAATATACGAATGAATGCTATCACAGTGTAAATCGATTGCTATAAGCACAGCATAGCTACCAGCATCGAGTATAAAACCAGAAATAGAGACGAAATAAGGGCTATCCATCGCAGGTAACTCATCAAGTAAATGGGCCTTATATGACTTTTAAATATCAATTCTCGTTTGCGCTGAAATCACAATTTAGAAGGCTGAAATAGTACAGCGCCAACAACTGACCTGTGTGTACGTCTCCGTATATTCTAAAAATATTCTGTTTTTATTGTAATAAAGATAATATCTCTAACAACGGGGGCTGTTCCATTCGGTGGTATGGGAAAAACAGCAAAACGTCTAATTACAAAACAAACGGAATCATATTTCATCGGTAATTAAATATTAAATACGTAATTTGTCAATTTTCGTTCATTATAGCAAAGCTCAATTTAAACGGTTAATATAAGGTTTAGAGGATGAAAAAAATAATGGAAAAGAGCTGCCCTATCTACGGAACAAACGTACCTACCTAAACCAAAATTGTACCACACTTATGGGGGATTTAGTGTTGTACCATAATCATAGATAAGTCAGTATCGACATGCAAATGTATGGCTTGAATGTTGAAACTGTTTTATAAGTTTGTAATTTGTGTAGTTTACTGTAATCAGAGAGTATGATTAATAAAAGTTTAATTAAAGTATATCAATATTCCATTTGGGAATGTTTTATGTCATAAATATGGGAATATCCGGAAATGTTATATGAGATTTTGAAGTTATTATTTTGCATTTATAATGCTCACATTGCACAGAAAAAAATGTAATTTGAGTGTATATTAAAAAAAGAAAAAAGTTGTAACCTAAATCAGACCCTTACGCATTTCCAAAATCAAGATTGATATTAGAAATAAATTTTTAAAATGTTTCCAAATAGTGTAAGCTGTTTCGTATATATGCACTAGTATAGAAATAGTATCAGTGATTTTGATTTAGGTGAATCTTAATCACTTCCTTTTAATTTTTGAAATAAAATACTTATATAACAGCAGTAATATTATCGATAATCATATAATCACATATACATAATATGTTTATTTGCTTACATATTTGCTAGTACAAACATGTTTCGCATATTAAACAACCATATATTAAACTACGACAACAATAAAAATGTCACACGAAATGTCACAAGTTACAAATTAAATTTGACAAGATAGATGAAAATCTAGAGAAAATTTTACATCTGTAGTATGTTCTTATTGGGGTGACAGAAGGAAACCAGGTTTTTCCAATTGGTTTTAATAGACAACATATGTACAACGTCGGTGGTACAGTGGGAAAGGAGTCCCCCTAATCGGCACGTAGTCGAGGACCCGTACACACGTTCCAATTAGGAAGCGGCTCAGGGTGCAACAACTACGTGTTACGTTCTAAAGCGCAGGGCTAGAAGCGTAGTACAGTGCAGTAGGTTCAACAGTAACGATCTAAAGCGGAGTTCCAAACAAGGAAACAGAGCTAGATGCGTAGTAAGTTGGATTCCATTCACGTTCGCATCGCCGCCAGTAGTCATTCCGCGAGGGAAAATCTTAACACCGCGATGCAGAATTTGCCATTTCGATGCCAATGCCATCTAGCGGTGCGTGACGGAACTAATATGAGTTGTTTGTCTGTTATGTGATTTTGTTACACATCTTATTTCCTATCAAATAATTCATTTACGTCATAAAAAATATTTTCATTTAACCACTTACTTAACTTCGTTTTAAACAACCATGAGTCTAATATTTTAGTCTCGGGCTGTCCACACGTTGGTCGCTATCAGTTTTGTTTTAAGGAACTGAGAAAGCCTAGTAATGAACCATTTTATTCAAAATTAAATATAAAGTTATTTACTAATAAATGTAATGATGGAATTGCATTATCATGTAATCTAGTTACATTCAAAGTTCTATTAAAATTTGACTCTTCAAATTGGAGTGAACAAACGAAGATGGTATTTGATCCAATGTTTATGTTCGGCAGTCCTATAATTTCCAACCATTCTTTCTTTCCTTTTTCATTTCTAGGTAAACTTTATAAATAAAAATAATAACAATGAAAAACGAGGTTCACGACGAGGTTTTTAACCTCGTAGTGAATTGTTTTAATAACAGAATATCGGTAATGTGCCGCTTACAAGAATAACACTATCTCAAAATAATCGCTAACAACAATCATCAAAATATACTAACAAACAGGCAATCTAAAGTAAAAAGCAAAATTCGGCAAGACTTATGAATAAACTACTTAAATGAGTATAATTACATGAGATATTTGGGCTATTGTATGATTTATAGATAGAAAAATAACACGTGTAATGTAACATTCGGTTGATTTCCGCTTTTTCTACTGCCGCACCCCTTAATGCTGCAACCACACATTTTTATCAATACTTGATTGTGCTCACTGTCAATATTTTTGTCCATTTCATTACAATTCATGCGAGTAATTCACTAAAACATTTGTCAAAACAGTGACAACTGCGCTCCGATTGGCTAGCCCGAGTTCGAAACAATTGACGGGTGTCGTCAATGGGTGTCGTCAACTGTCTCAAGTCAACTGTTTTACTTCAAAACGACCAGCTAACTTGAGCTTTGCTATAATGGACGAAAATTGAAATTACATATTAATATTTAATTACCGATGAAATGTGATTCCGTTTGTTTTGTAATTAGATATTTTGCTGATTTTTCCACACTACCAAATAGAACAGCACGGCATTGTTAGAGATGATTATCTTTATTACAATATACATATACAGAATATTTTTTGGAATATACGGAGACACAGATCAGTAGTTGGCCTGTCTATATTTCAGTGCAAACGAGAGTTGATATTTATAAGAGCTATATCGCTAATGTGTTACCAGGAATATAAGGCCTTATTTCGTCTCTATTTCTGGTTATATACTCGATGGGAAAAACACTGGTTTTGACATTCGATGTACTTCCCTTTGACAACAGGATACGGATGTCAAATGGTACTCCAAAAATGGCAAAATCAATACAGTTGGCTTTTAAGATGACGTTACGTATTTTCGTTATTTCCCGTGTTTGACACAAATCAATGTAATGCTATCTCTTTTGGGTTATGACGGCACGCTGTAGTTAAACAAAGACAATAAAATGTTTATGGTTTCAACGTCGAAATGCATCATATACATATAACGTCTGATTTATATATGTCACCATAACATGTCCTTTGGTTTCCATAGTCCAAGATTTGAAGTGAGACAATTGACGATACCATCAATTGTTTTGAATTCGGGCTGGCCAATCGGAGCGCAGTTGTCACTTTGGCAGAACAGTTTTCAAACAAATTAAATGACATTTCGTCTCTATTTCTGGTTATATACTCGATGGCCACCAGTGGTACCATAGATAAGCAGCTGATAAAGAGCTAGGCAAAATAACTTTTCTAATTAACAAATCCTATCTAGCAATCCCAAACGGCTAACAATTCACAATTATTTTCCGATCATTCAACTATCGGTAGCGGTAATGAAAACACAAAGGCGTAAAATGGCGGCAAACGCGGCAAAGCATCCATTATATTATCAGCACAATAAAATCGGTATCGTTCTAAATTTCCCAAAATTTATTTATTTATTGCCTTTATAATACGTCCGAGTATATATCACCCGACTGTCATACCGGTCGGCGATAATGCAAAATTTGCGAACTGTCTCTGGTGTGGAGTCGGTATGTTAATAATGATTACTTTTTATATTACTGAGTCAAATAAATTCTATAACATAGGTAGATAGTACTTTTATTATCCTGTCATAAGTACGCACAAAGATAGAAAAACGAATACTAAACAGAGAATAAAACTGACTTCAAAAAATATCACCATCATCATCAACAGCTTACACGTGATTCACTGCTGGACATAAGAGTGCGTACCGATCTGGGGAACGCGCCGCGAACGTGCTGCATGCGCACAGCACGCGCTACACGCGCACTACTCGCGTGCATTTGAATACATATGTATGTGCGCGGACAGATCGCACATTGCCGCCTGCATCGAGTCGCCTTTCTCACCCATCTTTTTCTTTTCCTTTTTTGATGATAAGTAAGGCGACGAACAAGTCGTGCACCCAGTGGCGAGCGACACGCTTGTCCATAAATAAAGAAAACATTTATTCCTTAAGTAATTAACACAGTACGCATGCATTTCATAATAATAATAACAACAAGGATTTGGAACTAAATTAATACATATATAGAAAACAAAGCGTGTGTGCTGTGTTGCCAAGGAAACCGTGATCTATTCAGCATGTTGCCGTCTCACTTAAAGTGCTACGACGATGATTTTCAGCGGATCCGGCAACAGAACACACGTGACACGGAACATAGTAGCCGTCACAGATTCACACTAAAAACATTGAATAAAATAATCTCAGTACAGAGTACTAAAAAACCGACCTCAAAAGTACGTGGAATTACGTCTATTTGCTAAGTTTTATTAAAATACCCCCTAGTTCGCCACTATACAGGACTTGACACTGGAGATAATACAAATCGGTTCTCACTACTCAAAGTATATTGAGAGAAAAACGCCTTGAATTGGGGAAATAGCAAAATCAACCATTAAAGTAATTGCTCCTAAATTAATGTTAGGCGCTATTTATGAAAATGAATCTTCATGCGTGAACAGCCACTCTTCGAGGTGGATGATTTTCTTCAAAATGAAATGGGACCTCTATGGAAGTACCCCCTTTCCAACAAATAAAGAATCATGAAAATCGGTTCACAAATACCGGAGATATCGCGTAACATACATACAAAAAAACATATTATAACTTTAAACGCAAAACATGGGCAGTTTATCCATTAAGGTACAATTAATGAAGTTATCATTTACATAGTATGCACGAGTTAAAATTTGTATTATTGTATTGGTAATTAATTTCATAAAACATGAATAAACGTTTCAATTGTAAATAACAACGCATCCAGTTGCAGTGCCGTTCAAAGCTTTAAATCACGAAGATCTGAGGGGCACTGCCACAGCGCCCCTCACCGTGAGACATAAGTTCCCAAGTCCCAATTAACCAACACATTTACCCTTCAAAATCGGAACGCAGTGCTCACATAACTGCTTGGTGGCAGAAATAGGTAACGTGGTAGTAGTTCCCTGGACGCACTCTTTCGTACGTACCTAGCGTACTATATACCTAAATCAGCTAAGAAATTTACACGCCGTATTATCCGTTAGCCATCTTGCTCATATTGGTCAAGTGCTAATTCTTAAACTCTCTCCTGTCGCAGTAGTCACGTCGGCCGCTTCACGTGCGTGATGGCACACGTATACGTTATCGATGTCACCCGTGAGATCGCTGTGTGATTTGTTGCTGTCTTTTTCACTTTTACTATTCGTCGCCTTATGAGTGCCCTGTTCTGGGTACTTTCCGAGAGATATGATATTATGATTTTTTATTTATTTATTTTTAAAAACACTTAAACTAAAGGTTTAACCTAATACGTACTCGTCAGGTACATACAGCTTAACTGTGTAAAGAACACCTGGGTTGTGTATTTTACCACGTATCACTTTCAATAAGTAAGTATCACGCCCAGTATAAATAATGTAGGATATAATAATGGGTACACACCATACTGTTTTAAAAATAGGAATTTAACAAACTTGTTCCGAATACTTTCTATCATTAATTTATACTTGGCTCTATGTGGCGAACAAATAACAGCGTTGCATTCGAGACGACTTGGTACCAGGGCCTCATAATGCTTTCAAAGCTCTTATGTTCGTTAAGTTATATGCTTTTTTACATACATCAATGACTCCTAAGTCCTTAACCTTAAAAACACGCAATACATCGTATTTCATTGGTAAGCAAATTACACTTGAAATAGTTATATTGATTAAACTGAGAAGAATGAGTAAGAAACTCTAGGTGTTGCTGTTTGTAAATAAATAGACCAAGACAACTTGCAAGAGCAGCATTAGTTACTACCATGAATTTTCATACAAATACGCAGAAGCTGTATAATTACCACATTACATGTAAATTGTTTTATTATAGTTGTCGTAGAAGCGTAAACATTGAATGAATTTGTTACCTGGTGGTAAACGGCACGTCTGTCCATAGAATAGAATAGAATAGAATAGACATTTATTGCAACGCCACAACACATAGATACAAAAAAAATATATTGATACTACTTAGACAAGCAAAACAAAACAAAAAGACGTAATTAACAAAATTGAAATAAAATGAAATAAGACAATAACAAACAAAGAACAAACAGAAAAATACTAAATATAACAACTACAAATGTTGTACTGTCATGTGTGCGGTTGTGGCGTACGCAAATGGACTTCATTCAGCTTATGCCACAGCCGCAATTGACGGTGGCGCTGGTTTTCAATGAGCCCTGAGCTGAGATGAGTGACGGACGTGTGTGTCGCAAAATAAAATAAACTAAAATAAACTGCTTAAATAATTGCGTATGTGTTCTTTGTACGTTGTGTTAATGCTGTGTGTTATATTATAGATCGCAATTACGGTGCATAGCATTTACGGTGTCTCTCGGAGCTTTAAATTGCAAAGATCTTAGGGGCATTGCCGCTGCGCCGGTTACCCCGAGACATAAGTCGACAAGTCCCATGTGCCTGTAATTTCACCACCACCCTTACCCATCCAAACCAGAAAACACTAAAGCTCTGAAGTGGCAGTACTTGACTGGACGAACTATTTCACAGGGTGCTTTACTGCAACTAATTTGAATCTGAGACGACAACAAAAAACAATACTACCTACTCACATTTACTCGATTTAGTTTCTGAACTATTAACATATAGGGTTCCTTGCAAGCAAATGCCAATTTATCTAAACGAGAGGATGGAGACTCAAAAAGTTACAGAAGGATCGACAGCGTTATCCTACTTTAAATCTTTGTATCCAGCAGTTTCTTGTGGGGTAAATATTTAGGACGGCAATAACAATAACGACCGAAAAGGCTTTGATAACAAAGTCGAGTTCGTGAAAGAACGCTACATCGATTATAATTTTAGTAAACAGGCGACTCCGCAGCGCTTTCTGTGCCGCCACCGCCACCAGCGTCGAAGTGCGCTAGTAACGAGAGGCGTCACAATAATTCTCCTGTATGACAATGCTTTAATGTGTTTGATTCATTCGCGTTCACAAAATGAGGTTATCATTCCCAGCGATGCGAATGTCCGCTTATAATGAATTTCGTGCGGGCAAAATGCTCCACAGGGCATTTTGTTGTTGTTTATGCGTTTTAACAGGACATTATGTTGGCAATCTGTGTGTAATTAATTACTATAGTGCGTGCGTTAACTTGAATTACTGGAGATTGCAACACCTTTTTGGGTGCGCGTTTTAAAATAAAGGCAAAGGTGCTTTTTTTGGAATAGCCATATAATCATTATCATATTTAGTCCACATCAATCCTCTGCTGGTTATCGGCCTCTTCCTTGTAGTGTCTTTTCTTTCGGTTAAAAATATTCTTGACTTGGTTTTTCTTTAGGACGTTTTCAATTTGGTCATGATAAGTAAATACTTAAATTATTGATCGTAGAAAACAAAGTCATCATTAATCAACATCACTAAAATGTATAACTCCCACAGCTGGACACGGGTCTCCTTTTTATGAACAGGGATTAGGTTATTGTCAGCCACAAGTGAACCGTCTTTGACAGGTTTTATTACGATGTTTTCCTTCACTGCGTCATTTAGAAAATTAACTCATAGATAGTTACATGCCCTCACAGGAATCCACATTGTCGAACTCTCAATGAAAAAGCATGCGTCTTCTACGGACTAGTTTGAAGAGTCTGTTTCTTAGTTTGAATTCACTGGGAAATAAATTCGCGATTCCATCTAGTACAGCGCTTATTGTCTTTGAAATATATTACGGCATCTTAAGAGCATAAAATTTCCCGTAATATTGCCCACCTTAACCATCAGGTACCCAAAAATTAGCATAATCCAAAATTTAACCCTATTATCAAGTGAAGACAAAAACGGCCGTACATCATACCAAACGCTGACAGTGCCCAAACTTATCCTGGAACTTTTCGCCCGGACACCTTAAGGCCATTAGGGACTTAATGACTGCCTGTAAATTGGCCATAACTCAGGCCGAGCCGTAAATAACCCGTGATAAGGGCCTGCTGAGTTGTCTCCCTACATGTCTATCTTAGTTTAGCATGCTCACAATTTATAGTGGGGGCCACATTTATTGTCTGTGATCGTAGTTAATTTTACGTGAAGTTGAGAGCGTTTGTGTTAGATTGATGTCTTTCAATTGTTGCAGTAGGTTTTATCTATAGCTATAGGTTTTATCTATAGCTATGTATGTACACATTAACAATAGACATAAAGTTGCGTCGCGCACCGCTAGATGGCATTGAACCATTTTTGTGTTTTTCTGAATCGCGGTGTTAATATTTTCCCTAGAGGACTAACTACCAATCGCCTTACTTTCCTTAGTACCACTGCGAACTACATCACTCTTAAGGAACTCCCACCGTGCTGGTTGAAACCGATGACCCTGAGGACCCATCACTCTTGCTAACAATGTTGCCAGATGGTTACATTTCTTTCGCGTATTAAGTAACTGTTGTTCTTGAGTCAATTTTCGTAACTTTTGAGGCAATCCAACTATATTTGTTACTGTAAATCCTAAATGGTTTACAAACGCAACCAAATAAGACAATAAAATAATAATGGTGCTAACAAAATGAAATCTACCAGTCACTGGTTAAAGCTTAATTTTACTTGAGCACAGTTGATTGATTTTTGTGCAGATCTGTAGTACACTAAATAGTGGTAAGTAATGTATTTGCTAACACAACATTAAGCTTGACAAGGTTTGTCGTGCCCTTGAACCAGTAATTGAAAGGATTTAGACGTTTACACCGTTAACACTTATTCTTTTTATGTAATAAAACGTAATTTTTTACTCAATTGTCCAGGCAACACTGCATGCCACGTCATGGGCTTACTTACCATAAGGTAACACACTCTACACTACATTACCGACCTTGCTGGCGAGGATGAAGAGTCACTTAGTTCAGCATGTGTTCGCGCAAACTCCCACTAATAGCACGTCATTCTGACGAAAGTATCCAGCAGCATCCTAAGCCGAAGTCTATGCCCACCTGCGTGGCCTGTGGCTCACTACTTACATTATTATACTGGTTAAAAACCTTCAGTAGTGCTAACACGACAGGGTGCGACTTGAGCGAGAGCGACAAAAAGCGCGACATATATAAATAGATAGATATACAATTTATTGCTCACACACAGGAACAACAACAGCACATAGACAGCTTACAATTAATGTGAGCAAAGGCGGCCTTATCGCTAAGAGCTGTGTCTTCCAGACATTCTTTGAGATATAGGAAAGCTAATCAGAGCGGGATACGTCACTACGTATACCAATAGAAAAATTTGAATTGTATAGACAAACAAAAATTAACATTATATTTTATCAAATAATAAATATATATATATTATTTGAACTTCTACTTACTAATAAATATGTGCACGTTGCAAAGTAGGACAGTGTTAGAAGATATTTACCCAATTCAGTTTTGAAAATAAGAAGCGACATAGTTGTGTAGCCTTAATCGTGGAGGAGTCTTTGAAATATTCCGAGCGAGTGAGTTCACGTTCCTTAAGGTAAGGTGGAGTACGAGGGTCATATAGAATGTCATAGAGAAGGCTGAGAGCATACTCCTCATGGCGCAACTTGATGGGCAGCCACAGAAGCCTTCTCCTATATTCAGACACATGATAGAACTTGCGCAATCCGTATATGAACCTGATGTAAAGATTCTGTAGACGCTGGAGTTTGCTTAATAGATCCTCATTGAGGTCAATGACACAGACATCAGCATTATCTACAATAAGTAAGAGCAGTGTTTGCGCAAGTTCAACTTTGGTCCTCACAGGACGCAGGTTTTTTCAGCGCCACATACTGCTATTCACGCATAAACATCTCGCACTTTATGTCGCCATCGCGCCAGTCGCACCCGGCCGTGCTAGCCCTACAGCTCTGCTTTTTGTCTCGTTGACCAACTGCGCAATATCCCATCAGAAGAAAAAACTCTTAGAAGGCATCTTGTATTACTTCTCTGTCTAGAACAGACCATGGCTACTTTTTTTAAAATATCAAATGGAGGGACGAAAAAGTCGTGTACATGATGGTAAGCTACATGCCTGTCTGTAACAGTTGCAGTGCCACTCAGAGCTTTAAATCCCAAAGTTCCAGGCGCTCTGTTATTGAGTCCATCACCTTCATACATAACTTGACAATTAGTCCCATGTGCTTGTAATTTCACCTTGCCTTGCCCTTCAAAATGCAGTAATGTGAGCATTGCTGTATTGACCGCAGAAATAGGTAAGGTGACAATACTTTCTGAATAAAAACTCTTTCACAAGAAGTCCTACTGCTACTACTAAATATGACAAGAATGCCAGTGTATTTTTCGGTAAATATAACGTGTCATTCAATTCCCCATCACCAGTTACATCCAATTTTAATCGGTTTTATCTAGTTTTTGCGGTGACGCACGACCGGGCTCGCATTGTTTTGACATTTGCGGTACACTGCCAGCGCAAATAAATATAAACTCATTTTTGCTAATAATGAATCGTGTTTAATGTGCAGTTGTGTTTGATTGCGGTCGTAAATACGTTTGTTGCTGTCCGCTTGTAATTATTACTTTTAATTATTCCGATGACAATGCTTTTGTTATTCGGAGTTTTTGATTGTGAGTGTACAACCTATCACCTCTCAAGTGGATGCCGTGAGTTCGAATCCGGGCTTACACCTATGAGTGTGAATTTTAATTTGAAATTTACCATGAGCATTTCGGTGATGGAAAACATCGTTTTTTTTATAATGCTCGGACTGGGTTTAATAATGATGATGGTGGTGTCTAACTAAATTCGATGCTTTTTGCGATTGCTTACCAGCATCGTGTGAAAAGATTAGCCAGTCTAGGCACTGCGTTGCCATCTCATCAGGTCTTTCCCCCCAGGTCCTAACCTAACACAGTCCATGCAACACTTACTGTTGTGCCCTTTGTGCCCTAATACCCGTACGAAGGAAGACCTCTACGCGGCCACGGATAACGCAGTCAAGGTAGCAACATACTCTTCAAAGTCAATATAGTCTTAAAATAAAAAAAACATCGACACGATTAGAGAAGAATTGGTTCTTCTCTAGGTGCTCTCGGTAGTTTATCTGACTGAATTCCGTTGCACTGTTACTTATAATACAGAGTATTCTCTTGTTTGGATACCATGTATTGCTATGGATGCCTGGTACATTTTAAGCCAAGTAGTAATGTGATTCTTACTACGTTCCGGCTTAGAAGGGTGTTGGTGACACATAGGCAGATGGAACTTGTCAACTTATGCCTCAGGGTGACGGGCGCAGTGGCAGTGCCCATAAGTTCTTTACGATCTAAAGCCCAGAATGGCACTGCAACTGTTATGCATAGACATGTCGCTTACCACCAGACACACGACTTGTTTGTCTTTCACAAGGACCTCTACTGCTATTAATTAATATGGTTCGTTATTATTAATTAATTTTATCAATGTTTTTAAGTTTTATGAAGAAAACCGCGTCCAATAGAAGATGTTGTTTACTGAAACAGTCTTATGATATGTGGCCGTAGCATGGCAGTTTATGTGTGATAAACCTCCTCGTGATAATATTTATTTCAAAAAAATTGATAAGGTGTAAATTCAGAACGCGTCCAAAGATTAACTTTTTCTTATAATTTAAAAAAAAACTGATGTTTTATAGTTCAATTGTTTTTCTTTCATCTACCATTTTTCTCGCTATAGTGAGGTGAAAAGTTGGTTGTTTCTCTCGGCAGCAAAGTTGTTTTGCGTCTCGTGCTTTGAATCGCTACGCTCGGGAATGTATTTTTCAATCTTAGACTCCTTCGCTTGCTCATGGTTTAATTCAAGCACTCGTGTCAAATAACAACTTTGCAGCTTTGCATAACAAATAACTATTGCTGTGCAGAACTGTCAAAATGTTATAAAATCAGCTGTGACCTTGCAGCTATGATTGGCACTATGTTAATTTTTGGCAGTCATTGGTCGCGGCACTCGCGATGACACAAAAACGTGACGTCACCGAGCTCGTCATGTTAGCTTTTGTGATAAAATTTTATCAGTCGAATTTCCAGACAGAGAAGAATTTGAGAGCTAAATGTGTTTATAATTTGCTTGCTGAAAATCAGTGCCACGAAACTAAAAAAAAATGCCTTTTGTGGCTAAAACTGAGCAAGTCCCGATTGCACCAGTCGCGACATGCATGACGGTGAGTTAATGCTACATTATCAATAGTTTTAATATTTTTTTAATTCTTTTATTATTATTATTGTTCATCTGTTGTTTTTTTTATATATGCGTGTCTGTGCTTGTGCAATAAACAATTTTCTTTCTTTCTTTCCAAAATAACTTCATCGAGGCGGCATACTACGGGGTCTGTAGGGGCTAGCACGACAGGTTGCGACTTGCGCGAGAGCGACATAAAGCGCGAGATACTGCAATTCTCGCATAGAGATCTCTCGCGCAAGTCACGCCCTGTCGTGCTCGATCGTTTGGTCACATAACTGTGCGATTTCGTAAAACTAGCAATATTTTTAAAAACTAATTTCGAAATTATACAAAATACAGATATTCTTCCACACTAAATCTGTCAATGTTAATGTTACCGCGCGTAATATGTCTGTTGGCGAGTCTGTTTTGATGCGCGCGCGCCGATGGACATGACTCAGCGAGATTGAGAGCTTAATGGGTATCACACTTCCGTTTGATAGAGATGAGGTTATGTAGAATCTCTTAGTAATTCTAATGCTGTCCGTAAAATAAGCTTAACGATTGACCGCAATTTTGAACCAGTTTTCTCCCACTTGGATGTAGGTACAACATACAAAAATATCTACTTTTGCTATTACTTTGTACATATCACACATTGAAACCAATACAATGTAGGTAAATGAATTTCTATGATTGTTTCAATTTTAAAAAGGGAGATAGGTATTATATTTTGTTTACATCATTAATCATCTGGTAACTGAAATTGGTGACATAAGGATTATTTTTTTACGAAAAGATGCCCTCTGAAATCTCAAAACTTCAGTCTCCCGGTGTGTCGCAACTCCGTAATGGAATACGAAGACTTGTTTAAAAGCTAAATTACCAAGCATCATTTGAAGTTGTCTTACTATTTTAAAGTCAAGAAATGAGACGTTGTGTGCGCAAAAATACATTCAGCCTGTTGCTTATTTTACACCCAAAACTAATTTAAATACTTTTGTCGCTGCAATTTTTTATCAGGCCCCAGCGAAAAAGTTACTCCAAAATAATCACAAATAGTACTATTTTCGTGCAATTTTGCTATTCTGACCAATCGTAGCACGGCACGCGTTTAGTTCGTCAATGCAGTGCCTGAAAGGTAAAAAATTGTGTCGCGGTTAGTCAAGCTTTCAGTGCCCTGGTGAATGCTTTCGTCAAAAAGCAACCTCAGGTGGTTGGTATTTTTAGTACAGACATAATAGTCATTTACCGCTTTTGTGCATAAACCTATTAGACAGTTGATAAAGTTGTGGACTGCCAAGGTCTAACAGATAGACAGTTGAAATCTCAGTCCCCTGTATATCAGTCCTCTCTTCACGTATGTGGTAGGTGACTGAAAACCCAGGCACAGACTAGTGGATTTTCAAGCTATAAGCATTAGGACGTGTGAATGTGATCCCGTTCAGACAAACTAGACAGTATTTTTAACCGATTTCAAAAAAGGAGGAGGTTCTCAATTCGATTGTATGTTCTTTTTTGTTTTATTTGTGTACCGATTTTCATGATTCTTTTCTGTTGGAAAGGGGGTACTTCCATAGTGGTCCCATTTCATTATGAAGAAAATCAGCCACCTCGAAGGGTGGCTGTTCACGCATGAAGATTCATTTTTATAAATAGCGCCTAACTTTAATTTAGGAGCAATTACTTTATTGGTTGATTTTGGTATTTCTCCATTTCAAGGCGTTTTTCTCTCAATATACTTTGAATAGTGAGAACCGATTTTTATTATCTCCAGTGTCAAGTCATGTATAGTGGCGAACTAGGGGATATTTCAATAACACTTAGCAAATAGACGTAATTCCACGTACTTTTGAGGTCGGTTTTTTAAGTACTGAGATTATATTGTTAGTAAGTTGCCGTTTTAGTTAAGTAGGTACTTTTGTTACCTAAACAATAATTTAACTAAAGTGATTTATTGAGACTGAAAAATTAATGTACAACAGATTTTGCATGCTTTCTGCTTAGATAAAACTATGAAATAAAGGATCTATGCATTAATAATCTCGTTTTATATAACATTCGGGACCATTTTATCACTGCCCTGATCACTTTTTTTAAACTACCGCAATTTGCATTTTTTTTACTGTCCCTCTTAACAATACATTACAAACGTCTTTACAAACATGCAAGGCTAGTTTACGAAATAAAATAGGAGACAAAATGATGGGCCAGAATTTAATCAGAATACTTCCATCGAGATTAGATTTGCCCATCTTTTTTTTATAGTGATGTTCAGGTAATAGAACAAGCCGAGTACCTGAAGGTGAATTACATGCCTGTCCGTAGCAGTTGCAGTACACTGTAAGCTTCAAATCGCAAAGATCTGAGGAGCGCAACAACTGCGCCTGTCACCTTAAAACATTAAATTGACAAGTCACATGTGTTTGTACTTTCATCAATACTCACATCATTGTTTGGTGGCAGAAATAGAAATAGAACGAGCTCTTTTACAAAAAGCTCTATTGCTATTTATGATGTTCATCTATCAGAATATTCCTATCACGCTATATACCCATTGTCAGCTTGATACTATGTACAATGTCAGATCTGGACATTCCAAACTCCATTGAAGCAATGAACGTAGTGAGGAGTGATTAATTCGACCGATGACGAATTGTGCGGCCGAGGATCTCTCAACGGCTGCGTAAACATTGGAACGAGCATACACCGGGAGTAGAGCGACCATACTCTTCGGAAACACCTGTATTTTTTTTTTTGGAAAATAGATGCACTTTTGGCAACTATGATATAACATATGATGTTAAGCGATGATTTGACGGACGATGGTAGAAATTTGTCTAAGAAATGCGTATACCCGCTCACGCGATTCATGCGTCTCTGGAAGCATACCACACCTAGAGGTGCCGGTGATGATTTTATACCGATTTATCGGATATCGAAGTTATAACAGGTAAAAGAACTAATACTAATTGCTATTTCGGTAACTACTCTAGCAAACCATAAAGTTTTTAATGCCTGGGTCTGTCATTTAAAAAATAAACAACTTCAAAAATACGTCACGACAATCATGTATGTTATTGTTCGGGCTGGTGATGTCGGTGTTTATTTATTGAAAACATACCGTAAGTTGCGTTTTTTAAGTTTATCCTGAATATAAATGTTTATAAACTATACTTTAAGGAGTAATTTCATGATAAACATTAGAACCACTCAAACGGAATATTATCATATTTACCCAAGTACACCAAACATTTCATTAGTGCTTTTTAAGTGCAGGATTTGCGGTGTATTACTGCATTTTATTTGAGATGTTTTTGTTGTAGGACGGAGGGTATTTATTTAGCAATGCAGAATAATAATTTTTATTTTTAAAAACTTGTATTTAAACTGAATCCTTTTCTAATTTGCGAAACCAAATAGCCGCCATTTTGCGGTAGGATGAGCGCATCGCGTGAGCGGTTAAACTAATGGTCAGCAATTAAATATGGTTCTAGAAGTTAGTAGGACCTACTTCACTACGTTTGTGACTGGATTTGATTGATGTTTTTGAAGACTATTATGAACTTTCTGCATTGAGCATATTTAAATTACCCACATTTTTTTTAAATGAAAATTGTTGCTTCTTTATTGAAAGGTCTACTGTTCAAATCTCTTATAACATCAAGTGATGGGACGAACAAGTCGTGCGCCTGATGGTAAGCTCAGAGCTTTAAATTGCAAAGATCTGAGGGGCACTACCACTGCGCCCGTCACCCTGAGACATAAGTTGACAAGTCGCATGTGCTTGTAATTTCACCAGCACTCTTACCCTTCCAACTCGTAATGCTGACATTACAGCTTGGCGGCAGAAATAGGTCAAAGTCAAAGATCATTTATTCCATAGGTAAAATAAATATACACTTGAAAACGTCACATTTACATTACATTACATTAAGCTACTGCTCGTTCACTACGCTGACTTCCCTGAGAAGAACGAGCTAGGAATTGCTCTTTTCAAATACACTTAAATGCTATGGAATACATTTTGAATCAAATTTGTGGATTCTGGAGCCGTGTCGTCTTTCCATACGTCTATAACTAACAGGTACTCTTCATTTTGTAATATGACTTTTCAATCACAATAATTTTAATGTAGTTTTTAAACTTAGGAAATTATAATCTTAATATATGTTCTGGAATCTTATTGTAAAAACGTTTACAGTTCTCCATACAAGAGTCGTCTACGTTGGTTAAACGAAATCGTAATACCATGAGTTTGGATTTAGCTCTAAGGTTAATATTATGGATATCTTTTTTCTTATTGAAATTATGTATGTTTTTACGGGCATCTAGACGCTCACGCGATGCGCTCCTCCTACCGCAAAATGGCGGCTATTTGGTTTCGCAAATTAGATAAGCATTCAGTTTAAATACAAGTTTTTAAAAATAAAAATTATTATTCTGCATTGCTAAATAAATACCCTCCGTACTACCAACAAAAACATCTCAAATAAAATGCAGTAATACACCGCAAATCCTGCACTTAAAAAGCACTAATGAAATTTTTGGCGTACTTGGATAAATATGATAATATTCCGTTTGAGTGGTTCTAACGTTTACCATGAAATTACTCCTTAAAGTATAGTTTATAAACATTTATATTCAGGGTAAACTTAAAAAACGCTACTTACGGTATGTTTTCAATAAATAAACACCGAGAGCCTAGACGGTACACAGAATGAATCGCTCGTTTTTGCAATACAAATATGGTTTGAATATCTGAGATCACATGAGAATCCCGTAGAACGTTATACTATGGAAGTAACTAAAGTAAACTAGTCTAGCAGTGCTAACATCGGTAAGCTCATGTATTCCGCGGACTGCGTATGCAGCGGAGCTTAATCTGCTGGCCGGGGAAGTTATATGTGGAAACTATTGAAGTTTACTATCTAAGGTCACTCCCAAGAAGACTGTTTTATTAACAAGGTCTAACTTTTCTCCACTTATTTCCATGCTTGGACTAGTCGATTTTACGTTAGGTAATTCAAATTTAACACATTTTGTCTTCTTGGCATTAAGCAATAAATTGTTAGCATTAAACCAATAAACTACCTTAGAGAGGGTATCATTAATATGGTCATAGTTGATGTCATGTCTGTCTGTTAGGTTAGGTGGCAATACTACCTTCGACGAATTCTTTCGCAAGGAGCACTACTGCTATTAATATAGTTTCGTATATTTGTTACAGGTTAGTAGTAATAGCTCTTGCAACGGCCAAGTTAAACTTAAATGTGAAAGAAGGTTGATCATGTTTGGAAATTTGGAAATCCTCAACCCGAATTGGTCCAGCGCGGCGGATTGTGACCTGAAACTTATCTATAAAGGCGAGGATAAAAATATTTTTTTTCTTTACTCAGACAGCCAAATGAGACTCGTTTTTTTAACAACACACCTACATCTCGTGCACACATAACCGGGTCGAAGTGAGCTCGTGCAGGTGTTTGGGAACATAGGGTACAAGAAAAGTACCTTTTCGCAAACCACGCCGGTGCTTACAGCTCTGAATCATCGGTTTTAACATACCTGTTCGTGATTGTGGGGTAAACTGTGACACTTACTTAAGTAGATATTAATAAAAGTATTCTAAGATTCTTCAAAATGCATGGTTACCCCATCACCTCACACGCACGTTTCTTGATTTAAACTCTCCAACGAAATATGTACTGGCGTTCGCTCCAACGACGGATTTATACGCGCTAACGGCCTGATTCACGGCATTGTTGCCCTATAGCTTTTTACGATCCAAATATTTATATTTTGTATCACTGTCCTAAGGAATGGCTTATAAGAGTGAGCGTTTTCAGCTAACTTTCAGAGTACATTATAGTTTGAATACCTACTTATGTTTTCAAAGTATATTTTAACGGGTATTCATTATAGGCATGGTTGTATGTACGCAGCTCCCCTGGGTAGGTAACACCGACCTTATTATTTAAGTAAAGCGGCACTGCAATTAGAAACTTAAATGCATTACGAAGCAGGTGTTAATTTTTTGCCTAAATTTTCTACCAAGGTACAACTAATATCAAAAGTTTCTAAAATTGTAAGGGAAAGTGTCCATTAATTGAAATATATATTTGCAATAGCAATTGCTAAAAAATGTAATTCTGAAATTATAAAAATAATAATGCGTTCAACGAAACATGCATTGTCGTAATTTGACAGCTGTCGCTGTAGCTAATAATCGGGTTGTAGAAAATGCATCAAAAATCAAATCGTTAGCAGTATGGAGAAAGTCCGTAAAGAATAACCAAAATCAGCGATGAATATTTATCAAAATCACAAATAGTAATACTCCATAGAAGCTAATCAAAAGAAACAAAAACTGAATAAAAAATCTTTATGACGCTGACGTGTCGATCGCGTCATGAAGTGACTTTTAAATAGGAATTTGCAAAAAAAAAGAAAATTATTAATACTGGGTTCTTTTTTTAAATAGTTGTTTTAATATTTAAAAAATGTTCAATATTTTTTTAAGTGAAGTTGATTGAACGCTGTGAAATTCGGCGATTCATTGGTTACAACACTATTATTAAAAAAAATTGTATTGAAAATGCAAGTCTTTTAAGACGCTTCGGACTAACTCAAAATTGCATTTTAATTTAATATTATATGTTACATAATATTTCACTAAAATTTATGTATCGAGTTCTTAGGATTTCGCGATTGTTACACATAGGAAATGAAACTATTTTTCCGGATTTAAATCGCGTATATTTGTTTTTTCAAACAAACCGACGTTTCGGGCCCTTTACAGGTCCCATGGTCACGGTTGACTGAGGTGGTACAGTCTTCAACCAGTTATATCTAATATTGATGCAAACCACCCTATTTTTTCACTATAGTTACAATAGTTATTAATGAAATACCTTATTTTTAATTTTACAAAGAAAACATTCCAATTTACGCAATATTAAGTTTTACAAATTATTTTATCGAATGAATTTTTATTAAGTTCAATTTATTATTAATTATTAATAGATTTGTTTAGAGGTTTGTTTGAAAAAACAAATATACGCGGTTTAAATCCGGAAAAGTAGTTTCATTTCCTATAAAATTTATGTATTTTTTGTACTCATTAAGTTGACAATTGTTTGTTTACTGTTTCCTTGATTGCATTCCAAACTACATACTATCGTCTTCCATATAGAACCCAAGACTATAAAACCTAAAGAAAGCAATGACGAAAAATTTAACACCAGTCGTTCAATGCTCCGCCCTCTAAAAACAGTTCTTGCCCTCTGACATTTATAACTTTTGAAGCGAGCTTTATAGGATGTAATTCGTGAGTCAGACTGATTAGTTATGTTATAGTCTATAGTCTACTTATGTAATGGTTATAAATTCAAGCAGTTTGTTTTCGCAGTGAGATTTAGATGCGAGGTAGTTACTGACAATTTCATGTAATTGTTATTGGCCCATGTCTGCCTGGTAATGTTGCTTTTTGATATATGCTTTAGTGCTTTTACAGTTTTAACATAATTTAACGGGTGTTTTACATTTTAGTGGCTCGGATTCAAACACGGTTGATTACATCGCACCCTACGTGCAATAAGAACATATATGCAAAGTGTAATTTTCTACGGTTATGCTTTTTTGGCTGATTCCGTTTGACAATGAAATTGTTGAATCAATCACTTTTTGAAAAAAATATATAATAAAATTAAGGATATACACTGATTACTACATGGTGTGAAAATACGTTTCCTAAAAATTTTCACGAGAGAAATAAACACAAACTTAGTTCGAAATTTTATAAGAAAACCGCTGTATTCAATAGTCTTTACATATACCAATGATTTTTATTTATATCAACTGAACTAAGTAGAACACGTACTTTTCAAATTTAAAAAAAAAATCTGATATAAAGCCAGTGTCCCGGCCGCTCAATCTAAGCAAAATGAACCGTATTCGTATGGGAGAAATTTTAAATTCGAGTTGTGAAAGAACAATGTCGAATTCCATATACATTTTTGTTGATATAATTTGTATGTGTTTGTTTATGAGAAATATGTCAAAATATAGAGTTTACATTCCTAACTACTGTTCATGATAGTTGGAGTGCGGCTCAGAGCTTTAAAACACAAAGATCTGGGTGGTACTGCCACTACGCCTACACCCTGAGACATAAGTTGACAAGTAATTTCACCAGCACCCTTATACCCTTCAAAATAGGAACGCAGTAATGGTTGCCTGCAAGAAATTGCTATTAAGCAATAAGTCCGCCTGTTGTATTTTTAATGGTTCATTCAGTAATCCAGCCCTCGTGTTGTTGTTTTCGCAGAACACTTTAGAAGTTACAACGTCATACATTTTAAAGTATTCGCCACAATCAACATACAAAACAGAAGCTTACAACCAAAGTGCATCTAACACCCTCCCAACATTGGCTTCTGAAATTCTAAACACTAGCCAGCAACAAAAAGGGGCATATCTCCAGAATTTAATATCAGTTTAGTTGTCTCGCTAAACCTCTTATAATTCTGCGCCGGCACGTAAAGAGGCGCACACTTGCAGTTTTTGCTTGTGGAGCTTGTGGTCACCGCATAGTTAAGGTGCTGATAATTTCCATTAACGATGTCACGTTCTAGCTTTGTACAAAAGTTTTGGTGCATTCGAGTCCAAATGCTAGAATTTTCTATTAAAACACACTGCACGGCGCCGCGGGTAGATGACGGTACTAACGCAAGGGCGTGACAGATTGGTAAAAACTAGTCCAATTTAATTTGAAAATTGAAGGGTGCTGGTGAAATTGGTGAAAAGGGCCCACTGAAAATCAGCGTCACAGCCTTTTCTCGGTGGTGACAATAGCTGAGTGGGATCCTGTTACATACGCCACAGCCACGCACATGACACTTAATCTAATTGTGTTAAATATATCGAGTTCTTAGGTTTTCGCGATTGTTATACATAGGAATGAAACTATTTTTCCGGATTTAAATCGCGTATATTTGTTTTTTCAAACAAACCGACGTTTCGGGCCCTTTACAGGTCCCATGGTCACGGTTGACTGTGTCAACCCGGTTGACTGTGTAATAAAAGATTTCTACTCTATTCTATTCTAAATTGAAGGCATATGAGATTTTTCAACTTATGTCTCAGGGTGACGACAGTGCCAGAGCCCTTTGAGCGGCCCTTTGTCGTGCCGTCCCGGCACTTAGTAGGTATCATAAAAAAAAGAGACGCAATAGGGACGTAATTAGTATATAATAACGCCACATGTCGATGGTTTAGCGCACACTTGTAGTACACTGTGAGTTTAGTATCTCTATATCCCACCAAGCTATATGTTTCTTTTCTGGAAATAAAATCAGTTAATTTAAAAACGTAAGTAGTAAGTAATTCCCTACCATGCCGGACTGCACATGTCCCGGGTTCGATTCCCGGGCCGGGAGAAATGTTTGTATGGTCTACATTTATTTCTTTCGTGCGTTTGGGTGTAATTTGTGGTTGTCTACCTCTGTGTGTGTCTCCATGGCGCCCGCGATACAGGGTTTCCCTAGTGCGGGGCTATGAGTTTGTGTGTAAAAAAAAAGAAAAATATTGGAGTCCTATCTTGAGCTCAATTATTTTACGTTTTTACAAGAAAGAGACAACTTATTGGAGTTCTGATGAATGGAAATGATACAGGGTGACATTTAATACATTTGGTACCGATACACTTAGAGCAAGTGTGCGCTAGACCATCGATATGACCATAATTATGTTAAAATTGCTTTTATCACATAAAAATAATAATACGAAATACATGAAACAACCATTTGTTTTGTATGTTAATTGTATTTATTTTATAAGATATATAGATTGATAGATATATAGATTGATAGATATATAGATAAACACTTTATTGCTCACACACATGAACAAGAATAGTACATAAACTTAAAACTAATGTGGGTAAAGGCGGTCTTATCGCTAAGAGCGATCTCTTCCCGACAACCTTTGAGTTAGAGGAAAGCTAATCGGAGCGGGAGACGTAGTGTGCCAATTTTACAAATATAAAAAAGAAATAAAAAAGTTTGTATAAATAAAAAAAAATACAAAATAAATAAATTAAATAAAGACACATATTAATTTATAAAATATTTAATAAATAATGATATATTATACCTAAATATATGTTTATATAAATATGCCTAAATAAACTTATACTTACTAATAAATATACTAATAAATACACTATATAAATAATAAATATACTAATAATAAATACACACGTTGCAGATTAAGACCGTGTTAGAAGATATTTACGCAATCCGGTTTTGAAAATAGGTAGCGACTTAGAAGGTCGGATTTCAAATGGGAGATAGTTCCACAATTTTGCAGCCTTAATCGTAAAGGAATCTTTGTAATACTCAGAGCGAGTGAAAGGAGGCTTCAGTAGGTTATCCATTTTAGACCTTAGTTCACGGTTGTGATCATCCCCGAGGAAGCGAAAACGATCCTTAAGGTATGGCGGAGTCCGAGAGTCGTATAGAACATTATAGAGAAAGCTGAGAACGTGCTCCTCACGGCGCAACTTGATAGGGAGCCACTGAAGCCTTCTCCTAAATTCGGCCACATGATCGAACTTGCACAATCCATATATGAATCTGATGCAAAGATTCTGTAGACGCTGGAGTTTGCTTAACAGATCCGCATTAAGGCCAATGAAACAGATATCTGCGCAATCAAGAATACGTAAGAGCAACGAGTGCGCAAGTTCAACCTTGGTCCTCACAGGAAGCAGATTTTTCCAACACCGCAATGATCTAGAGGCAGCAATCACCCTCCTACTCACCTCAGCGATATGTGGCGATCAAGACAGAGTGGAGTCAAAAAGAACGCCAAGATTTTTAACAACATTACTGTAAGGCAGAGGGATGGAGTGGAAGAAGAGCGGGGGAATAGTGGCATTATTTAATTTGGCGATTTGATTCGAGCCTCCAATGACGATGGCATGCGGAGAATTGACCGTAAGGCCATGGGTTTAACTCCAATCGTGTATAGTCGCGAGATCGTCATTAAGTTCGGCGATTAAATTGTCCACGTCGTATAAAGGAGACCGAGAATAAATCTGAAGGTCATCGGCATACAAGTGATACTGATAAGGAAGTAAGGGAGTTTATAAAGATGGAAAAAAGAAGAGGAGAGAGAACCCCACCCTGAGGCACACCTGCAGTAACGTCAACAGAAGCTAGAATGCCTATTGTCGAAACGAACACATTGTCGACACCCAACGAGATAGTGGCGAACCCACTCCACTACCAAATCTGACACAAGGACAGATTTCAGCATTGCTAACAGGGTGTCAAAGTCAACAGTATTGAACGCGTACAGTATTGAACATACATATTTAAGGCTATACGGGATATATCCTTTTTATCCTTCAATGTATCCTAACCTATTTATTCTGGGTATGGTGGGGTACAACGAAGTAGGGGACGGAGGGAATTAATATTGGTTTTGTATGTGTTTTCATTGTTAAGGGGTAAGTCAATGCAATGCAGAGATTTTAAGTCGTTTGGGTCTTTGCGTTCCCGGTACGTGGAGCGCCAATGCCAAGGCCTCAGCTGTTGGCTATTCCTCGTGGGAGAACCAACCTGCTGGATAGGACACCACAGACACGAATGATGAGGACTTTGAACGTTATTGATAGGAAAATTGACCTATTTGTAATATTAATGTAGTTAATAATGGTGAACAAGTGTTATTTTTGACTACACTAATGCATTAGGTTAGTCCTGTAATGATAGTTGCGAGCTTATGTGTGCAAAATAAATAAATCTTGTTCTAAGAATCTTTAAACCTCTGCTTAAAAAGATATCATTTTGCAGATGTGGCTTTATTACACTAGGGGTGCGAATTATAGTCTAAATAGTAAAGAGTATATTGTTAATAACGAACTCACATTCAAAGCCCTCTATAAATATCATATAGGAATGGAAAGAAATTTAGATTTTTATCATCATGTCTGTATCCTCAAAAGGTCATGTAGCGTTGGAAATAGGCCTCCTTTATGAAATGCCTCAACCTAGGTCCCCTGCACATAAGGATTGTTAGGGACCGCTTCTAGATCAACGCTTTTATTATAAAATAATGAGAAACTTGGGATAGATTAATGTTTTAGGTATTTGTTAGATGATATCGTAACAGGATTTGGGTCAAAAATTGGTAATGCCAAATAACGTTTGTAGGATTTTAAATAGCATATGTAAGTTCTTATAATTAGTTAAGTAATTATATGATATCCTCTAAAAGCACAGCAAAAATGGCGCGGGACACTTATTCTATAATAAAAAACATGTCTCCAGAATCTTTTAAATTGAAATATGCTAGAAATAATATTGCGTTTATTCTCATTTATTTTATTCTTGAACTACAAAAAAAAAACAAAAAATGTATCGGTTACCATTTAAATTTTGTCATTTACGAATGCCATTTATTAATGTTAAAGGGTTAAACAGATCTAGTTAAGGTTATTAATATTTTTTTAATTAATAAAGAACCGACTTCAAACTTTAAAATGGGTTACCGGAAAGTGCGCGAAACCAAATTTATCTCCTGGTTTGTCACGCCTAGAGGTGGAATATTCTCTTCAAATTTAAATGGAACCAATATTGAGGTACCCTCTTTCCGATAAAAAACAATCATCAAAATCGGTTCACAAATGCCTGGGTATCGCGTAACATACACACAACAAAAAATACAGTCGAAATGAGAACCTCTTCTTTTTTGAAGTCGGTTAAATATACATTTATAGTCTGATTTTTAACAAGAGATGACAGCTGATAACGAAAAATAATGGTGACATGATTATTGTATGGTAGCTGTATGTGCATATTTGATGGAGTTAAAAAGAACTTCAAAGTTTTTTGTCTAATAAGTTGTTACACAACAATTCATTTACATTTCGTCTATACTTTTATGATTTTGCTGTCAGCAAATTTAATTTTTTTTAATTAATACCTAAATATTGTTAAAAAGATATTTACCTTGATGACCCACTGAGTGAGTCAGTGAAGTCGATCTTTTACGACAAGGCTATTTTTATTTTAATAAAATCTGGCAATTCACTAAATATCAATAATTTATTGTCTCCAGTTAATCTGACTGTACAATGGAAATGAATGATTTTTTTTTGTTTTTTCAAACAAATAAGTAACAATTTGAGTATAATCAATTAAAAAAAAAACAAAATGGCAACATTAAGAGATATTGGTGCGCTTGTACAAAAAATAAGATGGGAGATGGAAGTGAATTAACGAGCGAACAGTTATTTTCCTGAAAAAATTTATGGTTTTACGGGATTCATGTGTGTTATAGGTCTATTGTTTCATTTTAAAATTACATACTTAAGTTTATAATATATAATATTACATTCGTTCATTCATTCATTCAAAGAAAATTAAAGTAGTAACAAAAACTTCCCCTTAACACAGTACCTGGTATTTAGTCGAGTATTTATAGGCGTGTGTTTAAGAGACTGAGTTAGAGCCAGATCCCCCCCGCTGATATTACGCGACTTTGTGAATGCATCGCATTAGGCGCACTTTATGTGCCCGCAAGTGTACTCTTTGGAAGATTCTAAACAGATACTATGTTTAGTTTAATGCTTACACCGGCACTATTTAAGATTGGCGTTGTAGGGGGTGTCATTGCGCTATTGTAGGTGTGATACTTAGATCTCGAAGAATAGGGTACGTTATATGATTTGATTTTTTTTTTTTAATATCAAGTGACGGGACTAACAAGTCGTGAGACTGGCGGTAAGCGACACGCATGTCCGTAACAATTGCAGCGCCACTCAGAGCTTTAAAAAGCAGAGAGACATAACGTAGTAATGCTCATTAAAGCAATGCATTACTGTTGGCGGCAGAAATTGGTAAGGAGGCAGTACTTCCCTGGGCGAACTTTTTCACAGGAGCTCTATTGCTACGAAAATCGTATATCCATCTATCTATATATAATCGTATAATACATTCGTGTATAGTTTAGATAAGATAAGAATTGTGAGTATACCGAATCTCCACTGCAAATGGTACAAATCTAAGCATTGGCTGCTTTCCTGGTCGAGTCAGCGTAAATACATGACAAAAGGAATTAAGGAGACCAGGGAAAGAACGATCAAAGTCACCTAAAAATATGTTTTGAGTTAACGCCGCCATCTTCTTCGTTAAGGGCTGAGCGAATTTTGCTTCAATAAGAAAAAAGCTTATAAGGTTCTGTATCCTGAAAAAAAAAATACTTTTATTTTTAGACATAAATAAAATACTGGAGATTAAATGGCAGAAAAGTAGAGCAAGATTTATAAATGTTTTTTTTAAGGTAAACTTCAGAAAAAAATGTTTTTTAATATGAAAAACCGTTGAACAGTTGAACCGTTGAACCTCAAAAGTTATTCAAATGATTTTAATCATTTTGTTATTTGATTTTGTTAATTTTTTCCCTTGACTCTTCAAATTTGGTATTCATTGTGCGCCGATACTGTCGCTTGTCAAGTGAAATGCCTCGTAAGTTTGATGAACTCCAGGTACGGAAGTAATCTTTGTAATAAGAAAAAACTAAGTATCAGAATACCATTAGAACTAAGTTAGGGGTGGCTAAAGTTACGGGTGGCTGTATTGTGACCACGGTGCACTGAAAGAGCGGTAAACTTTGTCTAGCTCGACTACATAGAGTGTAGTGTCTGTAGCGTTTGCAAAAAAAAATTTTTACTAAAAAGCTACTTTTTAGGTGAGAGTTTTAAATAGCGAACGAAATTTGTCGATAACTTTCTTATCATTAAATAGAATAGTTATTAAATATCATTTCAAATATTTTTATAGCCCCACACTAGGGAAACCCTGTATCGCGGGTGCCATGGACGCACACATAGCCGCTCACGCGACACATGCAGCCGTAGACGCATACCACACCTAGAGGTGCCGGTGATGATTTTATACCGATTTATCGGATATCGAAGTTATTACAGGTAAAATAACTAATATTAATTGCTATTTAGGTAACTACTCTAGCAAACCATAAAGTTTTTAATGCCTGGGTCTGTCATTTAAAAAATAAACAACTTCAAAAATACGTCACAACAATCGTGTGTGTTATTGTTTGGGCTGGTGATTTCGGTGTTTATTTATTGAAAACATACCGTAAGTAGCATTTTTTAAGTTTACCCTAAATATAAATGTTTATAAACTATACTTTAAGGAGTAATTTCATGGTAAACGTTAGAACCACTCAAACGGAATATTATCATATTTATCCAAGTACACCAAAAATTTCATTAGTGCTTTTTAAGTACAGGATTTGCGGTGTATTACTGCATTTTATTTGAGATGTTTTTGTTGGTAGTATGGAGGGTATTTATTTAGCAATGCAGAATAATAATTTTTATTTATAAAAACTTGTATTTAAACTGAATGCTTTTCTAATTTGCGAAACCAAATAGCCGCCATTTTGCGGTAGGAGGAGCGCATCGCGTGAGCGGCTAAACAGCATTTAGTAGCTGCAAAGCTCCTTGTGAAAGAGTTCGTCCAGGGAAGTACTGCCACCTTACCTATTTCTTCCGCCAAGCAGTAATGTAAGCATTACTGCGTTCTGATTTTGAATGTGTGTGGCACTGCACTTATTATGGATAGGCGCGTATTCCCTGGACAAACTCCTTCGCAAAGAGCTCGACTATTACTAAAACATTTGTATAGATTTATCATTCCGATAACTGCAATGCCAACCTTATTTTTTGGTCATTGTCTGTTAAATTTGTAAACATATTTAATAATTTTAATAAGATTATGCTACCCGAATTTTGTGAAAAAAAAATAAAGAAACAAAATGCAAAATAAAAACAGAACAGGCCCAAAAATTAAGTAATTGACAATATGGAGGTATCGATTAACACTATTTATTTCAAGCATCACAGATCGAAACTACCTGGAAGAGCTAAACGGGTCACTATCACGGATTCTTGCCATCCAAGTACTCAGAAGCTGTATTACGTTTAGTGTAATGCTTTTCCTTCACTATATATTTAAACCTCGTAAATGGCAAATTTTTAATATCAATTGCAATTTTATAATAGAACCATGAATGAATTTGTGACTTTGTACAGTATTCGTTCCTGGAGACAGCGTTTTCTTGATGCATTCTATATAAGGCATAACTATTAAGGTGCATCCTTTAGGTAACTGGTTGGGGGTAACCTTTTTCCAGCAGATTCCAGAACATTCTTCTTTTTCTTCGCTACCGTTCGTAATAAGAAACCACAATGAATCCGCGAAGACTATAATATTAAATTTTCAACGATGAAACTATTTTGCAATCGCTACCGCATGTATTGGAGATATCAAAAAGCTTACAAGCGCACTCGATTAACAGCGTTGTTTGCGCAAATCTGCTGACCGTACGGTAGTTGAGCTGTTTTATGGTAATTAAAATTTTTAGTCAGCTAGTACCGCGTGTTTGTGTACATATTAAGTACTAATGTGTAGTGTAATGTTTCTTTTCTTTACACTTTAGTGGAGTTAGATGTTAGGTTAGGTTAGGTTCTTTTTAGGCTCCATACGGTTTTGGTCTCATACATGATTGGGGATTAAAAAATCTTGAGTTCAGTGCCAAGAAAACACATGTTTGCTTGTTTACGGCAAAATTTACACTGTTTCTTTTCGGTCTTTCTCTAATGAGCACAAATCCGACGCATCAAAGCAATATCACATCAAGAAACAATCAACACAACTTGACGAAAACTTGGTATATAGAATAAGGTGCGTTTTTCACGCCTGACTAGTAATGCCTGTTGTACAAACCACAGGTTGGGTCTTGCGTCGAGTATTGTTCGCATCTCTGGGATGGATTTGCCACGTACCTTCTCGATGTCTTAGATAGTGTTTTCAGCGTCGCGTTTTACGTCTGGTCTCATGTGGTCTGTGGTCTTATTGCACCTTATACCTCTACAAGTATGTAGAGATGTTGCAGTACCTTTTATCAGATATACCATGGCGACCGCTCTGATGAATTATACAACCTTATCCCACTCTCTCCTTTCCTACTCCGAATCACGCATGCTGGCCTCCGTAGTCACCATTTTACAACGCGAACTAAAAGGTTTCGTGGCGCCTTCCTCTGTCGTACAGTCGATAAAATAAATAATAAATTTAATAATTTATTACTAAATCTTGACAAAACGACAATTACGAATTTTAAGCAAAGGGCAATAACTCTTTGACAAACAAATTAATTTATACTTCTCGTGTTATCGGTGAAACATCGGGAACCACATTGCTTGGACTTCACATTGATAGGAAAATGCAATGGGAGGAACAACTTCAAATAATATACATATATATTATTATAACAAGCTATCGAAACAATCATACGCTCTCTTTAAATTGTCTAAGGTGGTGAACAAACGCTTTTTACTTGTAGTTGACCACAGCTATGTAGCTGCGACACTCAGATATGGTATCTTATTTTGGGGTAATAGTAGCAACATAATACAAGTTTTTCGAGCTCAAAAGAGGTGTGGACTGAAACAGACCGACAGTTGCAGAAACTATTTTCGAGAACTAAAAATTTTGACTTTGCCTTCATTATATATCTATGAAACAGCCTTATTTATACGACGACACCCACAACTTTTTCCTGTAGTTACAAGAGCACGACGTCCAAACCAACTACGCCAAATAAATTGTAAAACGTCACTATTTGAGAACAGTATAATTGCAATGGCACCAAAAATCTATAATAAATTGCCATTACAGGCAAGGCAGAATGAAAATTTCGCGGAATTTAAACGTTACTTACATTAAAAAAATTTTGCTAACTAATTTCACATTAATTAATTTATTATTTATTATTGAGACGAAGGTGACTGTATGACATTGATTTATTTACATTGATCTTAATTAAATTACTTTTGTTTTTATTATTATTATTATTATTTGGAAGTATTGGACAAGTATAATTAATAATAATAGTATAATTCGTATGCCTTGATGGTACGTCATGGCGACCATAAAATAAATGTTATCATCTTTATTGTACCCATGATGACAAATAAAATGATTCGATAAAATGGAACTTCCATCCAGCGCACGTATTCCCATCGTCTTACGATATGGGGTCCTTCAAACCAGGCATGCAGGATGGAGGTGGCTAGGGTAATAACTGTATCAACATTGCACTAGGATTCCACTTTCTATGTAACATCAGGTGGAGTGAAATCTAGCAGATACACCGCTGAGCCACTGAAGTCGTCGAAAGATATGCACGTAATGCCTCAATTAGTCAATTATATTAAAACACCAACGCCCCAAACAATTTCAAAACTCCCGAACATTACCATCCATCGCGTTTTCATACAAAACGCGTCAACATTGAAATAATAAATCTGGCAAGCTGGCCAGGCCACCCCACGCCTCCGTACCCGTACCCCACCCCCCAAGGAGGCGACGTCACGCAATGATAGACGGCCGGCATAAAACTGACGAGAGACTACTTCGCGTTGGAATGGCTCTATGGAGCCCAGTATATCACTTTTATTACATGCCATCTTCATTTTCATATTTCATATTTGCATTTCTACCACCCTGTCGGCCGACCTATCCCCCTTTGCCCGGTTTAAGCGTTTCACGCGTTTTTCTATATAATCGTTGGTATGTGCTGGTAACGAGTGGTCGAAGAACGGTTTATGAGATAGCCGGAAGGTTCCGGAGTGTGAAAAAAAGTTTTCCGAAAAAAAGGCGGGTTTTTCACTTTGTACCTACTGTTGTATTGATATTGTGGTGTATAAAAATAAAGGTACGCTGAGCCCGGTCGCTAATTATCAATGTGTACGGACGTATCACATGCCCACGTTAACTAACCAAACGTTGTTTTATTGAGTGTCGACGACACATATATTTGTAACCGACTTATTAAAAGAAAGAGGTTCTGATTCTTTACTTTATTTAAGCGAATACACAGACATTTCTGAACCGATTTCGATATGTCGCTTGCAGAGAGGGGTTGGACTTAATATTTCTTTATAACGCGTTCGTACGTAGACTGTCCACAACTGTTAACTTTATATGTAACTTCGAAATTCCCTCAAGATACCTTAGGTTTGCTAGTGCTCTTTTAGTACCACCATTCCGTAAGACCGTTCTGGGTTTTAATTCCTGTATCCCAAGGCTCTGCAGACTATATAATAAGCACAGTCACGTTTGCGATATATTTTGACAGTCGTTGCACAAATTTCGGACTGCAACGCGGAGGTCCCAGGTTCGATTCCCGGGCCGGGAGAAATATTTGTATAGCCTACATTTATTTCTCTCGTGAGTTTGGGTGTAATTTGTGGTTGTCTATATGTGTGTCCATGGCACCCGAGACACAGGGTTGCCTAGTTGCGGGGCTATGTTGAGTGTGCGTTATTATATTATTACTATAGTTTGATGCTGTTCGAGACCCTTGTTCACTTGTATTTTTATTGGTTTTGTTTGTATTACTTACTTTTTCTTTTTTTTTTAAATTTAAATTGCTGCTTTTTTTTCTATATAATTCTATATAATTTACATTTTACGTTGTTTTTGCAAGCTGTGTTGACTCATAAGAACTTCACCAAATTGAATTTATAGCATGTTACATTGTAATAACTGTAACTGAACCAATAAACTATAAAAAAAGTCTTGATCTCATTCAAATATATAATGTGTTAATAGCAGCATAGCAACTTTTGAAAGTCCAGGGTAGTGCTGCTACCTTGCCGCCAAGCAGTAATGTCAGCATTACTGTGTTCTGTGTTGTGTTGTGTGTGTGTGTAAGGGTGCTGGTGAAAATACAGGCACATGGGACTTGTCAACTTATGTGTCAAGGTGACGGGCTCAGTGGTAGTGCTCCTCAGATTTTTGCGATTTAAAGCTTTGAACGGCACTACAACTGTCATGGATAGGTGTGTCGCTTACCATCAGGCGCCACACGACTTGTTCGTTCCCGTCACCTTGGTATTTTAAAAAAAAAGGTTCTCAATTTGAGATTCCTTGAAATTGCTAAGGTCAGCTGGTTCGTTCCATAGCTCAGTCGGGAGAGTGTCAGGTACGGTATAGCGATAACTTTTTATAATATATAATTAAATTTTTTTTTCCTACTCCTGTACTTCAATCTGTCAATTATAATTTCATAAACCATATCATAAAGGTGCTCTTTTTAGTTCTAAATCAAAAATCTATTGTCTGTGGTACTCGCCACTGAGCTGAAGAATTTCATTATAACTCAGTAAATGGAACTATAACTAACAGGGTACAGAAGTATAATGAGTTTTAAAAAACGAACGTTTAATTTTTTTAAATTAAAATATCAATTACGATTTTCCTTAAATGCTATACTGCCTCCTGATTGGTTAAAAAGACCATAATACTATTTTTTTTAAAAGTGATTAAAATATATGCGGTACTTGGCCAGTTCTATTTTATCTCTCTGGTTTTTTTGTTTTGTAGCGTTTATTTGCTTTTCATCTAAATACACGAAGAGGCTGTATGGTGAAACCTTTGCCAACCCTAATTTTCTTTTATTTCATTTCGGGCATCCAACAGCTTACAATATATTAACAATTTGAAAGATAAACAATCAATCCCAAACAACTACGCCAATTACAGGATACCACAAACATTTTTCAAACTTACAAACTTCCGTTAATAATAAATTTTGACATGTTTATATGTGCTCTAAAAACTTGTAAAAAAGTATATATTATATGACTGTGAAATATACATTAGTAGTAGTATGACTTGTTCTTCATTGTGTAAATGATGAACAGGTGTTGTTTATGTGAGAGCGTGTGTGTGTGTGTGTTGCGTCTGTTGTCATGTGTTGTTATCAAAATATGCATAAATATCGGTTGTGTTTTGTTATTTTTTTTACTTGTAGAAAAAATATTGTAAGCAATCAATTATATAATTAGGTCTTAAAGTCTCCTACCTATTACTTAGGCCACGCTGTTTTTGACGATTGCATAATAGTAGTTTATGTGATTGTTACATAATGAAAGGTATTATACTACGACTGTGGGCTTAATGCTTAATTATGTACAGTTACACACACTGCTTTATCTATACACATGTCATAAGCTCTCTGTGATGTGTTCAGGAACCACATGTTACGACTGGCGAAATGGCGGCAAATAAAAACTTTTCTCACGCATGGCACACAGCTGTAGTTTTTTTTTAAATTCATAGACAAACTAGAGTCAGCCCCAACTACCATATCGTTCGTTATCAAGCAACGTGTGAAATTTTGTTTGCTATTGACATTTCATTTCGAATAAAACTTCATCTCGACTGATATTAGAATTGAGGTCGAATCAAATTGTTTTGTTTTTCAGAGATGTTCGAAATTTGAATGTTTTCACAGATAAGAAATTTGTTCTAACAAAACAGTTTATCTTTATGCTGGTCGTAATTTGCGGTTTTTGAACACATCATAGAGGGTTTATGATATGTGTGTA
>NW_020654810.1:1650044-1668657 GCF_003589595.1 Hyposmocoma kahamanoa | reverse complement strand
AGGTGATAAATCTGTTAAAGATTTCTCATAGATGGCGCTACGACTAAAAAGTCGTTGAAAGACCAAGTACAAAGACACGACGCAAGCACATAGAAAAATTCGTGAGGTCCGTTGGTTCGTTCCGTGGCTTAGTTGGTATATATAGCATCTGGCACGGTATGCAAGAGGACGTCGGTTCGAATCCGACCGGATCGAAGGAATTTTTTCTGAGTGTTTTTTCTGAGTGTTCGATCTTTGTATTAATAATTATAACAAACTAGTGGAGCAATTTCACAAAAAATAATTGAATATCAATTCAATAAAAATTTAATTTACATCATAGAGAGCTTATAACATGTGTATAGAAAAAGCAGTATCACTATTAAAATATCTTACTACATAGAATAAACTAAACTGCTTGTAAGCAATTATTCATAATATTCAGATGATACACGGAACCCAGATAAACAGGTGAACTAAGGAACATGTAGCAAAGTTCAAAGCTTACGCTGACGTGTTCAAGCAAGCTCGATAAAGGCTAATTTCGCCCTTGTGCAAAGGGAGAGTCTGAAAAATCAACTTTTAATTTCTCTTTGAGGCGCCCTGACGTCACTTGCATTGTGCATGGAAACACGTTTAGTATTAAACTTTGTTACGAAAATTGTAAGTTTTAAAAAGGGCTGAAAATGTATTTAAAGCTTGAATCCTTGAGGCATGAACTTATGGTTTTAAATTCCATTAAGTATTGTTGAATGTCAGGATGTTTTATTACCATTATATACAATTATTATTTGTGAAATTGCTCCACTAGTTTGTTATAATTATTAATACGAACACTTAGGAAAAAGTTCTTCGATCTGGCTGTATTCGAACAGACTTCCTTTGGCAAACCGTGCCAAGCGCAATGCCAACTAAGCCACGAAACGAACCAGCGGACCTTACGAGCTTCTCTATGTCCTTGTTGTCGGATCTTTGTTTTTAGTTTTTAACCGACTTCCAAAAAGGAGGAGGTTCTCTATTCGACAGTATTTTTTTTTGTGTGTCACGCGATCGTTTCCTAACCTCAAAAGTTCGTGGAATTACATCTATTTGCCAAGTTTTATTTGGAATCGGTTACCGGGACATGCACGAAACCGAAATCATCCCCTAGTTTACCACCCTTAGGAGTGGAATATTTTCTTCAAATTGAAATGGAAACAATGCTGAGGTACCTTCTGTCCAACATAAAAAGAATCATCAAAATCAGTTCACAAATGACAGTCATCGCGTAATATACATATTTAAAAAACACAGTCGAACGAGAACCTCATCCTATTTTTGAAATCGGTTAAAAATGGAAATAACCACGTTGACAGTTTAGTATTTGCGCACTTACATATTATCCCGACCGGACAGATACGTAACATTACATCACCAGTCAGCCTATAACTAAAGATAGTGCAACCTGACCGAAAAATCAGGATAATACGTAAGTGTGCAAGTATTTATTAATAACTCTTCATAGTAGACATAGAAATAAGACTTCAGTGACTGTTATAAATTATATTATAATATCTTTTCACTATAAGATCAAACGTAACAAAACTACGTTCAAAGATAAGTTCAAAAAGATATTTTTCACAATAGCGGACGCCCATGAACGTTTTTTTTTTAATTTCATATTTCGATAAAACTAATTCTTAAGTAAGTTTTCTAACAAAATAAAATAAATTTATGTCACGATTCGTTAAAACTATTCAGTTATTTTATCGCGTTTTTCCCCATTCAGTAATTCTACACCCGTTTAGCTCTTGCAGAGAAGTACTGCCACTTTATCCATTTCTGCCGCCAAGCAGTAATGTCAGCATTATAGGCGCATGGGACTTGTCAACTTATGTCTCAGAGTGACGTGCGCAGTGGCAGTGCCCCTCGGATCTTTACGATATAAAGCTCTAAGTGGCACTGTAACTGTTATGGACAGGCGTGTACGGATCAGGTGCACAACTTGATCGTCCCGTCACTAGATAATATTATAAAAAAAGATAGTGTCGACGTCATGTTTGAAAAAAATATTCTATGAGCAGTAGTCTTATCAATATACGATTGCAATTGTAATTTGCTTACCTAAGAAATAAAGATTTTTTCACTTTGACTATGACGTCAGCATACTACTTGTATTATTTACTAATAATACTTATGTATGTATCTTGGCTTGCGTTAACAGTTGATACTACCTTAACTCGAATTAAAGTTTTTCCCGTACTAATACGATTCATTTTGCTTGGGTCGATCGGCAGGGATAATGGCTTTATTTCAGAATTTATTTTTTTTTACAAACGACATTAAGGCCATTGGAAAAATGTATATGTATATCGTATAGTATACGTGTTCTAATTAGTTCAGTTGATATAAAAACAATCATTGGTATATGCAAAGTACTTATTGAATACAGCGGTTTTATTGTAAAATTGCGAGGTAAGTTTATTTTTTTTCACACCGTATAGTAATCAGAGTATACCTCAATTTTACTGTATATATTTTTTCCAAAAATTGATTGGTTTCAACACTTTCCCTGTTATGCGGAGTCAATCAAGGCCATTTGAGGTTGTTTAGACCCTCAAGGGTCTGTCTTTTTTATCAGTTTCAGCGAAAGTTAAAATTTATCACCCATACGATAAGGTATTAAGATTTAATGGCAAAAATTCACCAATACTCCCATATTTTTTCTCCAACCTGGGGCGTATCGCGACGTCACCTCCGCACAAAGACAGGGCAATAATTCCTTGTGCGACACACGCTCACAATGGCGAAATTAATTATTTCACGCCCAAAACGATCGCAGATGGAACGGGCGAAAGGGAACGACAAAAACCTTTCGAGGCGGGTATTTATGAGGAATTGAGGGATGCTGCTGGCGAGGCAATGGGGTACGTAAACGAAAGTTGCAGCTGTCATTAAAAATGAGGAAAACAAACAAATATCATTTGTTTGTTAGAGAAAACCACCTGCCTATTACAGTAAAACTTTTTTATTAACATAAGTATTGAGTAATGGACGCAGTTTAGGTAAGATTCCGCTAGATGGCGTTGAACCATTTTGTAGATATTTTAAAAACGCGCTGTTAAGGTTTTATTAGGTTTTATGCTTAATAGAATAAGTTCAACATCGCGATCATTATCAACCATAAGGAGAATGTTTAACGAGACCTTCACATGTTTTCAAAGGGCTATAAATCATCTTTGACGTGCAGATGTTATTACGAAGTTTATTTTAACTAGAGGCAAGTAATATTATTAAATAATCACAAATGTACTTAGCTTAGAAATTAATGTTATAGGGCACAGACCGCTACAGAGCTTCCTTCGAACCAATAAACTCTAATTGAGAGACATCTGTTTTTCCAATGGCCTGTCAAAATAAAATTCTTTATTGCTTACTGATTGTTATTACACCTCGTCCAGTCCATCGAAAAGCGGAAAAGCAATTAAAATTACGATCTATCTATTCCACACATCTTCACCCCTTATTATTTTACACCCTTTACGCCAGCTAATCTATAGGTAGGCAAGGAACAAAATTTTAAAAGGGTAAATAAAACAGAAAGCTTACACAAGTCATAAATTTGATTTATAGAGATTAAAAAAGGCGCTTTAGAAATGGCTCGAACGAAAATTTTCGGTAGGACGAATTGGGAGACGGGGGCACAGTCAGCACAAAAGCGGGCTTGTCTTCCTGTTGTTACTTGTTTATCCAAATGCGACGTCATTGAGCTTGAGGCGAAAATGTACCACTTTCGCAAATATTTCTTGGACAATTCACGTAGCTAACGTTTTTTAAGAATGATGATTAAAATTGTTAATAAATTATTTCTTTTTTTTTATATGCTTCCGTTGATTCCGTCTATGCACTGTACTTCTTTCAGTAAATAATTGAAATTTTTAAGTTTATTGAATATGACGATGTTTGACCACCACGATATGTAATTATTATTGTGAAATTACTTCACTAGTTTGTTATAATTATTAATACAAAGATCGAACATTTAGAAAATAATCCTATCCGGCTGCATTCGAACCAACGTCTTCCAGTCGTCGTCAAACAGTGCCAGACGCTATGCTAACTAAGCCACGGAACGAACTAGTGGATCTTGCGAATTTTTCTATGTGTTTGTTGCAGATCTGTGTTTTTGGTTTTTAACGACTTTTGTAGCCGTAGCGCCATCTGTGAGAAATCTACTTTTTTTTATTAAACGACATTTCTTTTTGGCATTTGGATAAACTGAAGGTTTTCTTATGGATATAGAATAAGAAAGAAAATAAATGCGGCAGCTGAACAGCTAAACGAACCATAGAAACTATCTCAAAACAAATTGAAATCCAAAATGACGTATTCTTTAGTGTAGATGTGATATAAGTTAAAAATAGAATCAACGCGCTGTTAGAATTTCCCGCGTCTTTGTCGTTGTCGCCAAAAACTGCCGCTCTCAGCCAATCACAAGGGCTATGGCGGCGGTTTTCTTATTTCGAACACCGGCCGCCATGTTCAACACGCAACTTTTTACTTGTAACTTTATTTTGGTTACTTGTGTAAAATGTTTGCAATAGGTACATATCGCTAAATGTATACGTTAACTAGATACTCGACCGTCTGTATATTTTATTCAGGTGAGCATGTGCTTTTAGTTATTATCTTCTTGAACATATAATCATCGGTGAGGCTGGTTTGTCGATGGTTTACTTTATAACCGACTTCAAAAAAGGAGGAGGTTCACTATTCGACTGTATTTTTTTGTGTGAATGTTTTGATGATTCTTTTTTTGTTGGAAAGAGGGTACCTCAGCATTGGTCCCATTTAAATTTGAAGAAAATATTGCACCTCCAAGGGTGATAAGCTAAGGGATGAATTTTCGCGTTGTTTCCGGTAACCGATTTCAATAAAACTTGGCAAATAGATGCGCTACGAACTTTTTGAGGTCGTTTTTAGAGGCAAATGTACATAAGCGTTTTTACTTTAAGCTCCATCTAACCCGGGCCCCAAGTGCACTAATTTTCTTAAAACCAGTCATCATTGTAATTTCGTTGTAACTATACTAAGATTATAAGATAAAGATTTCGATATAATTTTATCTGATACATTACAAGTAAAACAAAACAAATGTAAACAAAGCTATTATTGTATTAAAATAAGCATTAAGAAGACAATCTAATTTATACATTCTTCTTAGTAAAGCTTATACATTTTAATATTAGAACTTAATGTGCAATCGCCATGCCTAAACTGTGTAAACGTTGTACCTTGTTTTAAGCATCTTTCTGGGCAAACTTCTTTATATTACAGCTTAAAAAGAGATTTTCAATATTTATATTGCAATTATGATAATATTTGTTATTCTAATAAAATCTAGTTGTAACGGCATTAATTCAATCATAACGAACGGCGAAATTGCCTTACCAAAACTACCATGGAATGCATAGTTTTAATTGGTATGAAATAAAATACCAGTGTTTGATTATCAAAAATACCAGTGTATACGTTTGTAACGGTAAAAGATTATGATCTTGTAATAAAAAAAATTTATAACATACTCTATCTGCTAACGGTACTCCGTCAGTACAGTGTCGATGGTCGCGCGCGTCAGAGGGGTGCCGTAAGAAAATTTACAAGCGCCGCCGTATTTCACCGCGCTTTTTGTTAATCTACCCTCCTAATGCGACGCTTTGTTTACGTACCTGCTCTGCTGACCCTACCTCGTGCGATGTCGTTGTTTTTACACGTTTCTGACCGAGGTGTGATTCGGGGCGATGTGTTACTAATGTACATTTTTTTCATATAGATACCACTCACATCATATTCGTCCCTGAATAACTGTTGTAACTTGAATTTGGAAAATTATGAATGAATAAACGAATTAACGAATTCATTATTCTTTCTGAGACGACTATGGCGTCTAGCCTGTTCCCATATCACGACTATTTGTCGTGACTGTATCGTGGTCGTTTATTTATCGTTGAATGGCGGATGTCGGGCGGAGAACGGGAGAGTGTGTTACGTCCCAAAGGGTTTTAATTCCTCTCCCTGTTCCCACTTTTAAATACATTACGTAAAAACTTCGCTAACATAAATACAATACATAATAAGTACTAATAAATACATCGCACACTGAGATTGATAGTGACACAATGCAAAATGAGCAATCAAGGTTCTGAAAATTGTGATAATTGATAAAAGATTTTTGAATGCGGTTTTCAGCAACCACAAGTTTAGTGTCATTGTTCCTCTCAAGTTTTTCGTGTAAATTAACATTTTTTATTATGCAATATCGTCATAAAGAATTCATTAAAAAATTTTTGCATTATTTTATTATTATTTTGCATTATAAGTTCGTACTCCCAAATCCAAGATGGCGTTAAAAACAAAAATAATATGTGTTTTTTGTATAATGACATATTATTCTCAGTCTGCGATATGTAGAATAATAATACATAACAATAAATAATAATATTAATTTTATACATATACAAATAATAGAGTTACACCGCACGACAAAAATGATACGGTGGAATCGTATAATTGTCTTAATAATATCGAAATCAATAATAAACAATCGAAAATTGATGAGTTAAAACGAGGTAACGCTCAAAAACTTTACGTGACTCCGCGCTGCAACTTCTTTCAAACAAAGTTTATGGAGGGCTTATTTCATTCGGTTGCCGACAGATGGCGTTGGTAGTAGCTTTGGCTGGAAAAAAGTTTTTATTTAATTTAGAGGGACACTTGATCACAGCCTTACCTAATGTTAAGTGCCGATGTCTAGTAAATGCCTCTAGCCTTATACAGCCCTAAATTGTAGCTATCGGGAAGCATAGCTGTAAAAGTTAACCCAACAGCAAAAAAAAAACAATTATTAACCATAAAAGTAGTACATATTTAATCTTAGAAACTGGTTACGTGTTTCTTCCATCTCATTGCTACTTCCATAATATTCTTACGCTAACGTCGAAGTAGATTATTTTTATAAAAATGTTATTTACGTTAAGAAAAATATTATTTTTTTAACCGACTTCAAAAAAGGAGGAGGTTCTCAATTCGACTGTATGTTTTTTTTTGTATGTATGTTAGGCGATAACTCCGGTATTTGTGAACCGATTTTCATGATTCTTTTTTTGTTAGAAAGGCGGTACTTCCATAGTGGTCCCATTTCATTTTGAAGAAAATCATCCACCTCTAAGGGTGGCTGATCACGCATGAAGATTCATTTTTATAAATAGCGCCTAAATTTTACTTAAGGAGAGAAGTTATTTTAATGGTTGATTTTGCTATTTCTCCAATTCAAGGCGTTTTTCTCTCAATATACTTTGAGTAGTGAGAACACATTTTTATAGTCTCCAGTGTCAAGATCTGTATAGTAGCGAACTAGGGGATATTTCAATAAAACTCAGCAAATAGACGTAATTCCGCGTACTTTTGAGGTCGGTTTTTTTAGTACTCTGTACTGAGATTATTAATGAAAAATAGTGATTAACATTAATTCGTAGAATAAAAATAAATTTGCTGTTCTTGAAAGTCGTCTTTATAAAGACCCAATTCATTTAAGTGGCAACGTATACGCTTCTATAATAAGATTCCGATTCATATTCAAAATTTGCCATTTACGAGGTTTAAAACTACAGCGAAATAAAAACTTTATATTAAAGGTTTATTGTACATAATGATGGATGACAAAAATCCGTGGTAGTTTAGATTTTGCAGGTTGTTTAAACATCTTACTTAGATTGAGACTACCGTATAGTGAATATTGAAATGATAAATGTATTCAAACATTTACAAAGAGCAACCCCTAGAGTATCTTGCTCATTCTTCTCAGCGGAATCTGCCTTACGAATGAGCTTAATCGGTAAGACGATTTGAAGTGCTTACTGAAATAAAAACTGACTTTGACTTTGACATTCAGGCTGCCCCATAACGAAACCTATTTAGTGGTTTAGAAAAAATTTTTACAGGATAGCCCAAAAACAAATCAAGATCGTCTTAAACGACGTATAGGAACGACCTTTTTAACCTATGAGAAACTTATGAAGTTGTCACTCAATTAACACTCCACTGATATGTAATAACTAGTGGCGTATTTTTGTAAAAAATATATACAAGTCATGATTTAAATAAATATTATAAATGAAAGATTATTTAATATAATCCAATATATTAGCACGGCATTATAATATCCATGGCTTTCTAGAATAACGGCCTATATCAAAAACACCTATAGTCGTCACAAAATAGAGGCACCTTTTGACACATCGCAACCTAAATAGGGATGTAACTCAAGATATCGGTGACCATATTAATCGATTATTTTTCGAGTAATTAGTTTTCAGTTCTAGATAGAACAATTAACATTTATTAAAGGAATGTAGAGTTTAGCATAAAAAATAAGTAAGTCTTTTGAATGATAGCGGTGACAATCTGCAGTTGTTGTAGTACATTACATTATCAAAATTCACAAATACAACCTGTAGTTAAATGACAAAATTCCGAAGAAAACAAAAAAGACTTTATAGTTTAAATATTTATTTTGAGGTCTTTTTATTCAACGACCAGAGTAACAGTTGTTGCATGGATTTGGAACAACTCAAAAAAGTATATCAATGCCTTGTTTTCGTAGTACAACATCAAAATCAAAATAAAATAATCTTTATTTCAACGGTAAGAAAAAGGAAAAGAATGAGCAAGAAACTCTAGGGGTTGCTCTTTGTAAATAACATTTGTATTTACAATACATTTTTTTTTCTTTCAAACATCAGAGATCGAGACTACCTCCATGAGCTAAACGGGCTACTACCACGGATTTTTGTCATCCACGTACGCAGAAGTTGTATAATAACCTTCAGTATAAAGTTTTTGTTTCACTATAGTTTTAAACCTCGTAAATGGCAAATTTTGCATATCAACCGGAATCTTGTTATAGAAACGTATGCATTGCCCCTTAAATGAATTTATCACTTTGTGAAGACGACTATCAAGAACAGCTAGTTTATTTTTATTCCTCGTATTAATGTTATGTCTGTCACTATTTTTCATAAAGAGATTACTATTCCTTTTAACATAAATTACATTTTCTTAGATGTACTGTGACGCTAGTGTAAGAATATTAATTTCCTTAAACTTATCTCTCACAGATACTCTGGGGCCCAGATTGTAAATTGCCCTAACCGCACGTTTCTGCAGGACAAAGATTCTATTGATATCGGCGGCATTACCCCAAAGCAAAATGCCGTATGTCATTAGACTGTGAAAGTAGCTGAAGCAAACTAATTTAGCGGTCTCGACGTCTGAAAGTTTCCGTATTTTTTTAATCGCGTGCTCTGCAGAGCTGAGCCGTTTTGATAACTTACTTATATGTGGACCCCATTGCAATTTAGCATCTAACGTTATACCTAGAAATACAACTGTATCCTCAAGATTCAATTTTTCGTTTCCAATGTTTGTAACCGTTTCTCTAACATTGGGTACGTAAATGTCACACAATTTGTTTTTTTCTCATTAACGAGCAGGTTATTAACAGCAAACCAATCAACTACTTTAGATATAGTACCTTTAAAAAACTAGAACGACGATCGAAAATCTAAAAGTTTAATCTAAATAAAGTAATAATATTAGATAGGGTATACGAATCGACGAACGTACTGATATCACAAAAATGATTACAATTTATGTATTACATTTTTTTTGTATAATACGAAGTGACGCGACAAACAAGTCGTACGCCTGGTGCAACAAGCCTATCCATGATAGTTGCAGTGCAACGTAGAGCTTTAAATCGCAAATTTCTTATGGGCACTGCCACTGCGCCCGTCGCCCTGAAACATAGTTGTCAAATTCCATGAGCCAGCAACCTTACCCTTCAAAATCATAACACAGTACCGCTCACATTACTGCTTGGCGGCAGAAATAGGTAAAATAACACTGCTTTCCTAGACGAACTCTTTCCCACGAAGCTCTAATGCTACTAACCCTTACTAACTGTCGCGAATTATGTCACGATTTAGGATAAGTTTTGTTATTACAAGCATTAAATTATTACAAGCATTGATATTTCAAGCATTAATAAATTTAGTCTGTTATGATACCTAAGAGTAGGGAACTAACACGGCAGTACAGGAATCTCAAATGAAGGTGAGATATCAGGCATCTGCTGGAAGTGCACTGGTTGGTCGGCACTACAGTTGGTAAGTTTGCACAATGTTTATTACTAACGTAGATACAGTATTTGTTGACTAGACAGCCAGAAGATAGAGTATGACGAATCAGTAACAGAATTAGAATGAGATCGCCACTTCTACTGAAGGTACAAGGGGGCATGAAGCGGTGGCAGAGGAAGGGCTGTAGGGGTGTGTGTGGAGGCCCATCATAGGGATCAGAGGATCTCACTAGTTCAGATCCGGAGGATCGATATGAGGTCAAGGACCTGTTAGGACAATTATAGTAGTCCTATGAAGTAGAATGGAGTTAAAAGAAGTGTACATGAAGAAAGATACTCTATTTAAAGGTTGTTGTGATAGAAAGAATGTCGCATATGTAATTTACATTATGATTTAACCTTAGGCGTGGCGACACTAACATTGAATATTTATGCATATATAAGTAAAGTTACTAAAGCAGCTAAACACAAAACACAGTGTAAGCATTTACTGGATATTTGATTTAATTATTCCGTTAGAAGATTTGAAATAATATTTGATTTTGTTTGACTAATAAAATTAATAAAACTATTAATATTTTCAGTTTGAGCAAAGTTCCACTATCCACTTATAGCCAATTCAAATACCTACTTTAAAACTTAGCAAGTGTCAAATACTTGCTATGTTTTGAATTATTTAAAGTGACTTAAAAGATGTTTAATTGCTTACGAACCAAACTAGAGTTTGGTTCGTAGTTAAAGTTTCGAAATCTCTGATAAACTGTAGAATTTTGAAGCGGTTTTTATCGCAATTAGGTGAGTACTTACTATGGGAATACTATTTAAAAAAATGATTTTTAATAAATTTGTCTCTAACTAGGTTTTGCTTTGGTGTAGTTGAAAATTGTTGTATCATTTATTACTCATTGTTATTTTTAAGCCCAAATTTTATAGGACCTCGCTTCCATAATATTGTAACCAATAAAGCATGCCTCAAAAATAGTAGAACGTGAATAGCTAGTCAAATTTATATACGAATATAATGATAAACATTCCTATTTATGGGTAGTTATTACACCCACAAGAAGACGTAACAAACAGATGTTCGATTCCAACAGTATATGACATCATCATCAATCTATTTATTCCACTGCTGGGCAGAAATCGGAGCTAGTTTTATGCACGGAAGGAAAATGCAAAGGAAGGGCTTTAAGCCTCCATCTACCGGAACCGCTGTTGCCAAACCTCACACTATCATAATGTTAAACACTATGAAATCTGAATGATTGGTGGTAGTTTCTAATTTAAAAAGATGTGACAAATTCTGCATTGTTAATATAATCCAAACTTTACTCCTTTGGAATATCGTTAAATTTTCAATACCTATTATTGCAAATTACGGCGTTTTGATTTTGTATTGAAATTTTGTTCTATGTGCTGCCAACTATGTTGAGTGTGAGCGTTATAGTGTGAGCGTTATAACTAGCGGCAATAGCTGAAAGACGACGTTCTCCTAAAAATAGTCGACCTTATTGCAGCGGAGTAAGTTTTACTTTCGTATCTTTAAAAAAAATCTATTACGGTAAGCAAAATATACGGAAAATTTATCAAAATTATATAAAATAAGACCTAACCTACCTGACCTATATGAAACACCACCATGAATAACATTATAGGTGCGACCATTGACTTACAAATAAATGGACGACGGGTCTAATACAAAAACCACGAAAAAAATGTCCCAAGTCAACCTATTTAAACTTAGTGACATGTAAAGGAATATGAAAAAGCTAAAACGTTGAATTTAAATTGTAATGTCATCGCAGTACTGTCTAATTTTGCTTGCTTCGCTGTCAGTCGAACAAACGAAGACTAAAGCGTGAATGACGCTCTGTATACGATTTTAACGCCCTATAAGTTCGGACACTTTTTAGCGCGGACCCGACGTCCATATAATTGTAAGTCAATGACTATATGCTTTTGTTTCACTATAGTTTTAAATCTCGTCAATGGCATATTTTGAATATTACTCAGAATCTTGTTATAGAAGCGTTTGCCCTTTAAATGAATTTGTAACTTTGTGAAGACGACTGTCAAAAACAGCAGGATTATTAACCGACTTCAAAAAAAGGAGAAGGCTCTCAACGCTACTGCATTTTTTTTGTGTATGTAATTTAGGCGATAACTCCAGCATTTGTGAACCGAATTTGATGATTCTTATTATTGGAAAGAGGGTATCTCTAAGGGTGGCAAACTAGGGGATGAAACCGATTTCGCGCAATTTCCGGTAACCGATTTCAACAAAACTTGGCAATAGATGTAATGCCACGAACTATTGAGGTTGGTCTTTTTTTATAATTATCCTTCGCATTTACGTTATGTCTGTCATTAACAAAAATTGCTACATTCTTAACATAAATTACATTATCTCCAGTCTATCTGCCGTAATACTAGAGTATATATAGATATAGAGTATAATCTCATAAATAATCTACCTACTGAAATTAAAAATAACATAACCGAAAAAAACATTAAATATGTACTTAAAAAATATATACTAGAAAACTTATAGTGTAATTAATTAGTTCTCGTAATTTGTAAAGACGAAATGGGTATGGCTCGTGTAAAGTATATGGTGACCGACCGGTTTCGCGAGTGTGGAACGCACGGTTCGATGCTTAATGACCGTACGAATTTTTATTGTGTTCGGATGTACTAAATAGTTTAATTTTTTCGTGAAATACCCACATGTTGTTTTTTTTAATATATGTATTATATGTCAATATGGTCTAATTAGGTATATGCTAGAATTAAGTGTGTGAAATAAAAATTAAGCGTAAGGATAGAATATGAGCTCACCAGTATTGAGTCAAACCAGCTATGGTTTTTACAATACTGTATGTATTAGTAATGTCATTGATATGTGTGTTAAATAAAAAAAAAAAAGGAGGAATCTTTCTTTCTTTGAACATATCTCTTAAAGACACTCCAAATTGTAAATGGCCCTAACCGCACGTTTCTGCAGGACAAAGATTCTATTAATATCGGCGTCATAACTTCCAAGCAAAATGCCGTATGTCATCAAGTAATAGACAGAGTTAAATTAAACTAATCTATAGTTTTCTCACACCTGATAAATTAGTACAGACAATTCTATACTCTATAGACGCCATTATCTATACTCAAAAGTGTCGTAGTTACTGATGTCTCTACAAAGTTCACAGTAGATATAAAAGTAGAGTGGTGGGCTTCGATCGATGACGTTTGACCCCACCTGCCTCTTCTGTCCGTCTTGGGATTGCAACTGCATTAAAGGCTAGACGAGTTGAGGATTAAAAATATATTCTTTTCAACAAGTCTTCAGTTAATTTTGCTTGCAAATAACTTCAGCATTTAGTCCCTTTCATTGTTTCTGACTGAAAATCAGTGTTAGGGAACTTGGGCTTTTATTCAGTGCCACTCAGAGCTTTAAATCGCAAAGATCTGAGGGGCACTGCCACTGCGCCCGTCACGCTGAGATATACTTGTACCAATGACAAGTCCCATGTTTCTGTTATTTCACCAGCACTCTTAATTTTCAAAACTGGAATGCAGTAATTCGCACATTACTGCTTGGCGGCAGAAACGGATGATCTCTTTTACTAGGAGCTCTATAGCTACTGAGAACAAGCCTATCAAACATAATGACTGCACAACAAGTACAATGATTGCAACAACAATTTTGTGTAATTAATTTACCCGTGTTGTGATTGATTCAATTAGTTTACAATATTATTTTGTAATAAGAATTGTTCTTTTTTTATATAAGGAAATAAATAATAATAACGAATAAAATGTAATTTTTAAGATTTATTGAATCTCACGATCTTTGACAACCTTGATATTTATTCAATTATTTTTGTGAAATTAGGACACTACTTTTCATAATTTATTAACACAAAGTTCGAATACTTACGAAAAATACCTTCGATCCGGCTGGACTCAAACCAACATCTTCCAGTAAACCGTGGCAGACGCTATGCTAACTAAGCCACGTAACGAACCAGTGGACCTTACAAATTTTTTTATGTGCTTGTTGCAGATCTTTTTTCTTTTTCATTGGATTTCATTTTTTTCTAAATTCGAATAATTATAACAAATAATATGTTAAATATAGTTATGACTAGGTACAGAAGACTATTGAATAGATCTTTATTTACCGTGTATATAAATTGAAATACATTGATTAAACTCAACGCATTTGTAAGGCAGATGCCCCTGAGAAGAATCAGCAAGAAAGTTTAGGGGTTGCTCTTTGTAAATAAACATTAGTACACATTTTATTGATTACAATATATATTTATGTGCAATAGAGCTTCTTATGAAAGAGCTCGTCCAGGGAAGTACTCCCAACATACCTACTTCTGCCGCCAAGGTTTGGGATGGTAAATGTATTGGTGAAATTGCACAAGCACAAACTTGTCAACTTATGTCACAGGGTGACGGGTAATGCCTCTCAGATATTTGTGATTTAAAGCACTGAGTGATACTGCAACTGTTATGGACAGGACACTTACCATCAAGCACTTTATTCGTCCCGTCACTTTTCTTCTCTTTCGTATCACCCTTGACAGACTGGACGTGGTCATCACGGAGTACGTTTGTCAACGGCTGATGTGGCTTGACTCCCTTGTGTACTCATGTAAAGGGCCCACACACTTTATTTGATTGGTAATCGAATGGGTGACCTTCCGCGCGGTCAAATGCCCTCCACTCTGCCTTGCACAACAAGACGCTCTATGGAGTCAAAATTCCGTCTTAAGATGCACCCAAGAATTTCAGGATGCGAGTTTGTACTACAGTAGACAGACGCTGCTTGATACCGAGTTCTTGGAGAATGGAGGCGTTTGAACGAAAGTCTGTCCACGATACCCCAAGCATTCTTCTCCAGCACCAAATTTCCAGAACGTCTATCTTCGTCTTCTTGATTTCACGGACCGCCCATGTCTCTGCAGCATACCGAACTGCCCGTCACTCAGTCTTATAAAAAAAATTCAAATATCATAGATCAAAATATCCTTCAGACCGTATTGGTTAAGTACATGTAAAATATTCTAGACCAAGAAAATAGCTTGTCAAATATCCGTTCAACATTTACGTTAGAATTTCGTGAAAGTATTTATTAACATTTTAAACTAATTTTAAAAGTAAATCGGCTTAGTTATACTTATACTTACAGACGCAGTCATATCATGTATTGTATTATCTGATACAGAAAAATGTCTTACAGTTATAAAGGGATCTAACATAAATCCTGTAAAGGACTGTAACTTACATTATCTATTTTCGTTGTCTATTATTATATATATTGAATTATAATAAAAAAACTCTTGTGCATTATAAAAAAGTTAAACATAATTTTCCTTTTCTATGATTTTTTATAGTGATATTTATTTTATTATAAAATTTTATTTCCATAACATGATATGTACCTGAGCTTACAATGTATTGTAAATGAGAAATGATTCCTTTTTTAAAATATAAATAAATCTATTATAATTATATTTATTATTTGTAACGTAAATTGAATTTAATCTAATTCCTATTTACTTACTTCACTAATAATAATAATTTTCCGTTAATAAAATTCAATTTAAATGTTATGTAATGTAATAAGTAATGTTACATTTATTAATGGGTTTATACCTAAATAAAGAAGCATTTTATTTATTTATTATTTGACCGGGTTCAAGAAAGGAGGAGGTTCTTAATTCTGTATTTTGTTTTGTGTGTATGTTACGCGATAACTCCGAAATTTGTGAACCGGTTTCAATGATTTTTTTTTAATTGGAAAGAGGGGAGGATTTCACCCACTTTCCGTTAATCGATTCCAAGTAAACTTGCAAATAGATGTAACAAATACACCGAAAGCGGATAAGCAGACGTTTGAAATCTGGGTTTTTTATAAAAAAAGTTGTAATTATTATTCTCAAATTAGCTTTATAGATGGACGTTTGATGAAATATTTTCATTGACATATTTTCTCTAAATTTTCATTTCAAAATTTCCCACTTGAGATAGAAAAATCTAAGCCATACATACCTTTAGGCATACCCTTAACGCGTGGGGTGAGGGTGGTAGCAATCTGCCACCTTTTGTCCGTCTCTCGTCACCCCTCCTGTCTTCACTCGATATCCTTTCATGCTCAGCTTCGGAACTAACGTTTCGTAGCTTTGTACTTTGTATTGCTTATTTTAATTCAGTTACAATCGATACGATGGACTTTGAAACGCTTGGTCGTAAGTAAATAGAGTTCAAATTAAATTATAAGAATAACGCACATACTAGGGTAATCATGCTGCCATGCGTTTGCCATGGAGACGTACATAGACAAGTACAAATTACATAAAAAAAGAAGTAAATGTAGAACCAAAGTAAAGAATCATTATTTCATATAGCATTATAAGAAACAGTAATTGCGTAAGAATAATAGTTGGTATACCGCACTGCTGTTACAATAGTGTTGTATCTCAAAATATGTGAAATTCAAGATTTTACTATTGCTGAACGTAATATTTTATTCCGTACACGTCAATAAAACCGTAGTTAAAATAATGTAAGAAACAATTAAGAGATATCTACTTAACTTAAAATGAGACAAACTTTTTGTGAGCTAGTTCTGGACAAAATATTCCTTACTGCATCCTTACATAATCTTTGAATATGAAGTAATTTTTTCCATTCCCATTATATATTTGACAATTAGGAAATGTCTGTAATAAACTTTAACCTGTATTGATTATGTATATACATTTTAATAATCTTTAACAGGAAGTATATACCTAATTGGTTTTTCATCGATTCTGAAAATAAGTACATTAATTAAATTTTTATTGAATTGATATTCAATTATTATCTAGCTGTAAAGGTACTAACTGGGTGATAAATCTGTCAAAAATTTCTCGTAGATGGCGCAACGACTAAAAAGTCGTTGAAAGACCAAGTACAAAGACACGACGCAAGCACATAAAAAAATTCGTGAGGTCCGTTGGTTCGTTCCGTGGCTTAGTTTGTATAGCGTCTGGCACGGTATGCAAGAAGACGTCGGTTCGAATCCGACCGGATCGAAGGAATTTTTTCTGAGTGTTCGATCTTTGCATTAATAATAATAAGTACATTTTTTGAGTTAATACACTATTACATGAACAGTGCGATATGTTGAAGTCAAATACCTCTTTTTTTACGAAAAATAGTTAATCTTGTTTAATATTTTTGGAATAATAATGTACTACATAATTATGTATTAAATATTATAATTAATTTGTTTTCATACTATACTCACTTATAAACTGTATGTATATATTGCAAAGATTATATAAGCCGTTCAGTACGTAGTTTATTTTATTTTCACTTCGGGACGTATACGTCCGTCACTCACTCGGCTAGATCTCATTGAAAACCAGCGTCAGAGCCCAGTCTTGGCTGTGACTTTCGCTGAATGAGGTCCTTTTGCATACGCCACAACCGCACACATGTCAGTATAATATTACGTAACTTGTTGTTTAAACGTTGCTACGCTGTCTTTCTTTTTGTTTTATTTCTGTTTTCATTTATATCAGTCTTTTGTGCCTTTTTTATATTGTGGCGTTGCAATAAATGGTTTCTATTCTATCATAGTCAAATATTTCTTCCGGCCGGGGAATCGAACCCGGGACCTTTGCGTGACAAACCAGCATAGTAACCGTTCGGCTCGGTATATATGGCTCTGATCCCAAAGTAAGTAGCTAAAGCATTTGTGTTATGGAAATCGGAAACAACGACGGCACCACAAACACTCAGACCCGAGACAATATAGAAAAGTTAGTTTCTGAAGATACTGACCCAGCCGGAATCGAACCCGGCACCTCAGAGATGGCGACACTATGGAAACCGGTGTGCAAGCCGCTCGATCGCAGAGGCCGTCATTTTTAGTTAATGTATAGGGGTTTTCAACAAGAACTTTGTTTTGTAAAAAAAATAAAACAATAAGTTTAGATGACAATGATTCAATTTTTTTGTATTAAAAAGTTAAGGTTCGGCCATTGACTTACAAATAAATGGACGACGGGTCTAATACAAAAACCACGAAAAAAATGTCCCAAGTCAACCTATTTAAACGTAGTGACATGTAAAGGAATATGAAAAAGCTAAAACGTTGAATTTAAATTGTAATGTCATCGCAGTACTGTCTAATTTTGCTTGCTTCGCTGTCAGTCGAACAAACGAAGACTAAAGTGAATGACAAATGAATGAATGAATGACGCTCTGTATACGATTTTAACGCCCTATGAGTTCGGACACTTTTTAGCGCGGACCCGATGTCCATATAATTGTAAGTCAATGGGTTCGGCAATTAAATTAAAAATGATATCTGACAAATGTCCACCACGACCACAGTTTGTTTATTCACTTTTTGACAAAAAGGTGGGTCTACTTCGTTAATCACTTCACGAATTTTGA
>NW_020654810.1:1633009-1650034 GCF_003589595.1 Hyposmocoma kahamanoa | reverse complement strand
TTGACAAAAAGGTGGGTCTACTTCGTTAATCACTTCACGAATTTTGAGTTGTAAGGCTGCAATCGACTCGATTGACTTCGTATAGACTCTGTTCATAACATAACCCCATAAAAAATACTTCAGCCGTTAACTGGCCAGCTCGAGCATGTGATTTTACACCGCTGGATTATTTTTATGGGGTTATGTTAAAGACAGAGTCTACACCATCTATCAACAACAAGCAGAACAGCAAAACTTTACATTTCATTCCTAGACTGTGCTGATTCCTGCTATTTAGGTGTTACTCAAATTTTTTTTATCCCCTTAATAGTCAAATATATTATTTTATATGCCCGTAAAAATATACATAATTTCAATAAGAAAGAAGATATCCATAATATTAACCTTAGAGCTAAGTCCAAACTCATGGTACCACGATCTCATTTAACCAAGGTAAACGACTCTTTTATGGGGAACTGCATACGTTTTTTACAATAAGATTCCGGAGCATATATTAAGTTTATCATTTCCTAAGTTTAAAAACTACATTAAAAATATTTTGATCAAAAAAGTCATATTACAAAATTGAAGACTACGTGTTTGATAAAGATGTATGAAAAGACGACACGGCTCCAGAATCCACACAAATTTGATGTGATGTGAGTGTATTCCCTAGCATTTAAGTTTATTTGAAAAGAGCAATCCCTAGAGTTTCTTGCTCGTTCTTCTCAGGGAGGTCAGCGTAGTGAACGAGCAGTAGCTTAAATGTGACGTTTTCGAGTGTAAATTTATTTTACCTATGGAATAAATAATCTTTGACTTTGACTGAAGAGCTGCTAAATAAGCTTGAACGGTCGCGAAATCTATATATAATGTTCATTTGTGGCCTTTCTAGATATGATCGAATCTCACACTATCGCAGTCAGCTCAAGTGGCTTCTCATTAGTCTCCACAGGAATTTGCATATCGTCTATCCTCTTTACAACATTCTACATAATCCTTTGTCTCCCAGGTATTTGAAAGAGCGTTTCAGCTTTCTCAGGTCTCAGGATAAGCCACGTCGTTCTCTCGTTAGATCTCAGTTATCTTTTCCATCATTCAATTCCGGTTTTTATTCTCACTCCTTTACTTGTTCATGCGGTCAGATTTTGGAACGCACTGCCCATTACTGTATATGATAGTCAATTCTTAGCTATCTTTATAATAAGAGTCAAGGAGGACTATTCATCCACATTCAATTAATAGATATTATAATATGAAATATGTGTTTATCCGCTCACGCGATACATGCAGCCGTAGACGCATAGCACACCTAGAGATGCCGGTGCTGATTTTATACCGATTTATCGGATATCGAAGTTATAACAGGTAAAAGAACTAATATTAATTTCTATTTCGGTAACTACTCTAGCAAACCATAAAGTTTTTAATGCCTGGGTCTGTCATTTAAAAAATAAACAACTTCAAAAAACGTCGCGACAATCGTGTGTGTTACTGTTTGGGCTGGTGATTTCGGTGTTTATTTATTGAAAACATACCGTAAGTAGCGTTTTTTAAGTTTACCCTGAATATGAATTTTTATAAACTATACTTTAAGGAGTAATTTCATGGTAGACGTTAGAACCACTCAAACGGAATATTATCATATTTATCCAAGTACACCAAACATTTCATTAGTGCTTTTTAAGTGCAGGATTTGCGGTGTATTACTGCATTTTGTTTGAGATGTTTTTGTTGGTAGTACGGAGGGTATTTATTTAGCAATGCAAAATAATAATTTTTATTTATAAAAACTTGTATTTAAACTGAATGTTTTTCTAATTTGCGAAACCAAATAGCCGCCATTTTGCGGCAGGAGAAGCGCATCGCGTGAGCGGATATCTATTTATTTATATACTTTATAGCAATAATTTTTTTTTTGCTATTGTTTTTTTTGTTATTTTATTACATAATTTAACTTTTTGTTGAAGAAATTTCTTATAGACATAAGCATTACCTTTTGTTCGTGTTTTCGGTTTTACTAAATGTGATTTGTGTGTTGTACAATAAATAATTAAATAAATATGTTTTTTAAGTAAATTTTAGTACAAACTATCAAAAACAATGAAAAAATATTTAGGTACCATTTTTGCAAAACTATGATGGGTGGCACGTTATTGCTTATCAGCATCCAATTTCACTCCTAGAATCTTTAAGCCTCTCTCCTGAAAAGTTACCATTTTGAAGATGAAACTTTATTACACCAAGAATACGAATAAGTTATTTTGCGGTACGGAATTATTAATTCATATTTTGTAACTTGTTTTTGTGTTTTCTAATTCTTCCTAATATGGAAAATGAGAAAGTGATGACGTTTCAATGCTTGTTACACAATAACTTCGAGTAGACATAAGGTATTTCGGCGGTTTTTATGGATGACATGTTTATAATCTAAATATGACTTTTTTGTTGGCTACTGCGCCCGACACCCTGAGTAAGTTGATAAGACCCAAATGCCTGTAATTTCACCAGGACCCTTACTCCTTCGAAACCGAGTAGGTAATGGTCACATTACTGTTTGGCGGCAGAAATATTTTTTTACAGTTATCTAGTCCGTCATGAACCTTCTTCGATGTGCATATGTCATAATGATGTTTTTCTTAATATATGTGGTCTTTATTGGATCAAATAAAGACAATAGGGATATAAATTTAAGAGAACGTGAGCGAAGGTGGACTTATCTTTAAAAGAGATCTCTTCCGGCCAGCCCAAAGCAGTGACCAAAGGTCATAAGTGGGCAACAGTATTCAGCAAATACCGTTAATTACATAAGTGTTATACATAAATAGATTATATAACGTATAACAAATAACATCAATATACATTACATAAATATATACACACACGTAAATATACATTTTTGTTAACTTCGACAGTGTGAGGAAACACTTTAAAAAGAGAGGTAATGCTAGTAAATATTCACTGATGTACGCTACTTAGAAACAAGAGTCAAAGGTACAATCGAAGTGCACGCCTCGCAATTAAGATGCAACTATTCTTCCACTAAGCGACCACCGCTCGGATTAGCACACAAGAAACATAAAAGATGCCACCGGCAGAAGCTAGTGTACAATATTTCCCATTTTTTAAAACTCCACGACTGTTTTCGAAATAGATTTAAAAACGCCAACTAGAAATGTCTTGAACATAAAAATACGAGGAAAAACTGTGCCAAGTTTCAATAGTAAACCACATCACCTGTTTACTTGTTGGAACTTAAACTCATTTTCATATTTTCAGCGATCGGACCAGCAAAACAAATCCACAACTCACTCGGTAATAGTTACATACAGTACCGAATTGCATTAATGTGCAAACAACGATATTATGTATTACTAGATGTAGTACGTTTTAAAAAAAAATTAAGAAATATTTAACTCTTGTTTCATGTGCTATCTTGGTCGTTGCCACAGTTGCCTCAGGCTGGTTTCTGAGTATTTTTTACACATTAACATTTTGAGAATGTCTTGAATAATTTAGATTTTCGATTGACATTTTGTTTTTGATCAGATCTTAACGTAACAAAAAACTATTAAAAAAAATATTAAATAATGAGCAAAACAAACTCGTGTCGAGAGCGCTATCGGGAAATATTAGTCATAATTTTTTGAAAATGCTACAAATCTATTCAATGCAGCATTCCATATTAATGGATTTTTCTTCAATTAGTATTTATTTTAATAAAGCTCTAATAGAGCGTATATTTCCATTTTACCGTTGTTTGTGGTTTCTGTTTATGCTTTACCAGACTGGGCTTGCCCTATTCTATTTTTTTTTAGAGTTAGACTATCTTTATGCGGCTGTGAGTAAAATAAAAAGCAGTAAATCACATTTTGAAACTCTATGGCACTCGCTACTTTTTCAGCTACTGTTTGTCGAATTAAAATGGTCATATCCAGTGACGTCGAAGCTCTATGTTTTTTGTACAACCCCATGAATCCGGGATGTCATAAAATTCTTAACGAAAATTGTGATTCAAGGTTACCACCTTACGTCACACTATAATTTAAACAAACAATCATATCCAGTGACGTCATAGGTCTGTGTTTTCGTATTTACGACAACTGCTTACCGCTACGTCCGGGGTCTCGTAAAATTCTATCGCGGGATTGTGCACCATTGATCCGACCTGTCTACATCACAACTGAGCTGACGCCCTTTCTACTATTTCAGTTGGAAACTTTGCTGCATTTCTGTCGAATAGATATTTGTCTTTTGTTTGATCAAATGTTTGAAGAGTCATGTCTTAGAAATGTTATTGTCTTTGTCTTTTAAGTTTGTAACTGCTCCATCAACCACCGAGTTAGCGACTAACTGCTTTATTAAAATGAAGTGAATACCCACCACTATGATATTTGAGTAAATGGGCAATACACAATGATTAACTAACGTTAACCAAAATACAATCATAAGCGCGCAGTGCGCGGGCTGACGGCTGGAGTGGACTTATTCATCCGACATTCATTCGTTTTTGGGTAAGATCCATATTTGATTTCTTTGCTCAAACTAGGAAATTGATGTGGTTTTTATAATATTATTTATCGAGTTTTTAGGTTTGCTACATTCTCGATTGCTACACACTGGAAAAAATTTCATTTTTTCAGATCTAAATTCTGTATATTTGTATTGTCATACAAACCAACGTTTCGGCTACTTCATATGCCTCATTGTCACGACTGTGTCCGTAGTTCAGTTGAAATAATAGTTTCATTTGCAGTTATATGTTATTAACATACATTATAAATGAACGAATAGTTAATTCAGATTTCCATGAACGGTTAAACACGTATTTGTCCATTGTAACAGCGCATGTAGTTGTCTTGCTTGTTAAACGTGGCAACCTTCTATCTTACATCTAAACCGGAATTGTGTTAAGCAATTTGACAATAATACCCCGTTAAAAGTAAACAACGAACAATATCAAGCACATCGCCGCCATATGTTTGCAAATGAGTTCGTACAAGCACACGAGGCACGAGGCAATCGCGAGATACGCGCAACTTACGACTTCGACTCAGTTTTCGATTTGGCACGCGCCTCTGTTTGAATTTTCAAAACGTTGCTAATATAGGACGGGCGCTTGATATGCGTCTTGCTTGTTATGTAACAGTAAAAGAAACTGTTTTGTTAAAGGAACAAAAATTTTAATAATTCGTTATTAAAATAGTAGTCATACCCCAAGGCTCAAAACTGAGTTCAACATTTTTTTGAATTGTTGTGAAATGTGTGCGATTGTATTGAAAATAGTTCTACCTCAAGGTACAACACTGGGTCCAAATTTCTTTGATTATTAATAAATTTACGCTATCGTATCAATATAATGAAACAGTCCTCCCTCAAGCTATAATCCCGAGCCCAGAAATCTTACAGCAATTCCGGGATTAAACAACCCCCGGAAAAGAAAAAAGAAGCAGCGGGAAAAAAGGAGCGCGAAAGACGGCGGGATAACAGTAACACATTTTCGTCGCGGAGGCTAACGATTCCGAAGTGAACTGTCCCATAAATCTGCACCGGCTGATTGATACATGGCGGAGGGTTGACGCCCATCCAGTAATTTAGTGCCGTCTCCGCCCACCAACCATCGAGATAGCGGCACTTTTGTTTTGCATTAATTCCTTTTAGCTTCCTCCGTATCGGAGCCTTCGGGCAAATTTATTCTTAAATGCTTGATAATGGAGGCAGGTGGGTCTAATATTTCTGGTAGAAAATTTTTGCTAAAATCTTTTCGCTTGTACTTAACCGTTTTATCATTTTTTATTAGGATATCTTCGTACAGATTTTTGTATAGCATTTGACAAATATATCATCAGTCACTGTTTGAACAAGCAAAAAGAACACAAAACTTTAATTTCCGAAACAAACTCATAACTACAGTCCTCCCAACATTTGCATTGCGACTCTTTGAACCAGCTTTTTGTCTTCATCACTATTTTGCACAAAACCACTAATATTGCAGTGAGCTAGTGAAAGCCTTTCTTACAAGCTAATCTTAGGACAAAGGGTTTATTACTGGCCGCCTCCGGGTGTGGGGCGAGTGTAGCTTTTGTTTATTTTAATTTTTTCGCCTGGCAACTCTGTCTGCGGAGCTACTTACTGCGCCAAGAAGCGAAATACAGGATGTATGTTGTAGAAATGTAAAATTGCTAAATTAATTGCGGTTTCATAGTAATATCGCAAAAAGTGCTGTTTTATATTTCTTTGTCCACATTCAGACAAAAATGTTCCCAATGGTTATTTCACAACTAATCCTATGGTGCAGGCTTTTTGTTCTTGGTGTCATGTTTTATTTTATATTAATGCAGAACGTTTTCGTTTTTATTGTGTCTTTTTTGGTTTAATTTCCTTACGTGTTATAAAAGAATATTGGCAATGTCTTTGTTTTTTATCGGTTAGTATTTTGGACGTTAAATGTGGTCACATGTTCGATTTCCGGTTTGACCAAATTCGGAAATGAAGTGTTTTCTAAAGCGGTTCTGATCTGGGTATGGTATAGGAAATTCTTTACTTTGAGACCTGGTAATTGTGCCATAGCCGAGCCATTTCCCCATTTTGTATGTCAAATGTTTGTCGTGTATTTATCATGTATTTGACATGCAAATTCAAATGCTGCCGAAAGTTAAGGCACATGAGAATTGTCAACTCATGTCTTAGAGTGACAGATATAGACAGTGTCTCTGAGATCTTTGCGATTTAAAGCTCTGAGTGTACTGTAACCGCTATGGACACGTCACGCGTGCCGCTTAACACTAGGCGCACAACTTCTTCTTCCCGTTTGACCATTGTTTTTATAATTTTCGAAAACCATTCTAAATACTGTGGCCTACGATAGCAGCGGAACGCGACAGAATGGTGTGATTCTACTGCATTAACCTGGAATATAAAACCGCTGTCCCTCGACATACCAACAGCACCATATTACAGGCGTCAACTGTGTTTCCAGCTTACATATTTACAAATATTTTCACCAAAATACTAACACGAAAACATTAACAAAATATAATATTTTAACACGACAAAACGTCGCGAACACCCCCTGAATGTGGTTGTTTGTAGAGTCTCGTAATAACAAGTGATATGCAGGCTCATTTTGAGCTGAGCACAAATTATCAGCGAGCCGTGACTACACGAGTCGCTAGTGCACTGTCTGGCGCATGACTTACTCATACGGCACTAGGAACAATTTGCGATTATAAATACTTGGATATAACGTCCCTACGTGGCTTCAGATGATTTGAGTTCATCACCTTCCATTTGACATAAGTGTTGATCATAGTATACGAGAATATCCAATATCGTTCAAGTATATATAAAATATAGCTGTGAGTGAGACGTTGAGGGAAACATCCTCTTAGCAGATTTAGTCAGGAATCATTTGATAATTGGCTTATTCACTCTTCGTTATCAATTCGTTCAGCCGGCGGTGAAATAATAGCGTCAGTTGAATGCTAATAATTAACCTGAAACGCGCAGCTGGCACTAAATTCAAAATATTCTTTATTTCATAGCCGCTCACGAGATGCGCTCCTCCTACCGCAAAATGGCGGCTATTTGGTTTCGCAAATTAGAAAAGCATTCAGTTTAAATACAAGTTTTTATAAATAAAAATTATTATTCTGCATTGCTAAATAAACACCCTCCGTACTACCAATAAAAACAACTCAAATAAAATGCAGTAATACACCGCAAATCCTGCACTTAAAAAGCACTAATGAAATTTTTGGTGTGCTTGGATAAATATGATAATATTCCGTTTGAGTGGTTCTAACGTTTACCATGAAATTACTCCTTAAAGTATAGATTATTAACATTTATATTAATTAATTAAAAAACGCTACTTACGGTATGTTTTCAATAAAAAAACACTGAATTCAAAACAAAATCACCAGCCCAAACGATAACACACACAATTTTCGTGACGTATTTTTGAAGTTGTTTATTTTTTAAATGACAGACCCAGGCATTACAAACTTTATGGTTTGCTAGAGTAGTTACCGAAATAGCAATTAATATTAGTTCTTTTACCTGTTATACCTTCGATATCCGATAAATCGGTATAAAATCATCACCGGCACCTCTAGGTGTGGTATGCGTCTACGGCTGCATGTGTCGCGTGAGCGGATAGGTAAGCTTTATTACATTTGAAATCGTCACTTTGGTTAAATTCTACCGCTTAAGTATGTCCTGTAGATTGTAATGTAGCCTCTGCAGCATCCGCAGCCTACACAGATCTTGCTTAGCGAGTTAAAAGTTCAAAATTCAGAAATAGTGGAAATAAATTCGGTTACACAAGAGATTCTTGGTAAGTGGTAAACGGATCCAAAATTGAAGAGGAGACGAGCTCGCTTCGGCGATCGAGCATGTAAGGATCGTCCTGTGAGTGAACCCAGTCAACCAGTGTACGTACAGGGTTGTCACAGACCGTTGTCACTGACTTCATCCGGTTCTGAAGAGGCTAGTGAATGCACGTCATGTGCAAGTACTGCCTATTTTCCAGACGGGCTCTAGTCACGCTCATTTCCCTTAGCGCGATGCACAACAGTCTATTCAACAACAACAACAACATAAACCCGTTTACACGTCCCACTACTGGGCACTGGTCCCATCTCGGGCGAGGGTTTAGTTTATAGTCCGCCGCAGGCCCTGAATCTTCTTCGATGTGCATATTTCATAACAATGTTTTCCTTCATCGAAAAGCTCATGGTAAATTTCAAATAAAATTTCCTCAAAAACCTCAGAGGAGAGGCCGAATTCGAACCCACTTCAGTCCAGTCCAAGAAAAACTCGTTCTTCGTGTTTATTCGATCTTTGTATCAATAACGCATACACTCCACATAGCCCCGCATTAGGGAAACCCTGTGTCGCGGGTGCAATGGACACACACATAGACAACCACAAATTACATCCCAACTCACGAAAGAAATAAATATAGGCTATATAAATATTTCTCCCGGCCCGGGAATCGAACCCGGGACCTCTGCGTGTCAGTTCTAATACTGTTAACCGTTAGGCCATGGAGGCAGATTAACAAAAATAATAAGAAACAAGTGGAATATTTTCACAAAAAATAAACAAATGAAAATAAATATTGCAATTAATATAGCGACATCTTTGTCAGCCTTCTCCAACAGTAGGTCTGTGTGTATTTCAAACCTACTGTTAATATTGTAAGCACGGCAGTAAGGGTGCTGGTGAAACTACTGATCGTACGACTAGTTCGACCCGTCCTTTGGTATCATAAAATAAATATAAATAAAAAATATGTTTTCAAGTAGCTTATTATTATTATTATATAAGAGCAAACTGTTACTAAATTAAATTACAAGAGCGGTGTTTCCTAACACAGGCCCTTTCAAGCCTAAAAGGAAACACCAGCCCCTGTAATATGCCTCTTGAAAGTAACCAATAAAACATTTTTATTTTATTTTTTTTTATTTTTAAGTAGCGCTAAATATTTACAATAATTTACCGAGAGCTTTTTTTTAATGTGACTAGGACGAACATGTCGCGTGTCTCGTGGTAATCGTCACGCCTGTCCATAACAGTTTCAGTGTCACTCAAAAGGCACTGCCTCTACGCCTGTCACCCTGAGACATGTTTACTAGTATTGTATTAAATTATGTTGAAATAAAATTATCTTTATCTTTACATAAGTTGAAAAGTCTCAAGTGCCTGTAATTTCACTAGCATCCTTACTCTTCAAATTCGGAACGCAGTAAAGCTCGCACTACTGCTTGGCGGCAGAAATAGGTAAGGTGGGAGTACTACCCTGGACGAACACTTTCACAGGGAGTTCTACTGCTACGAAAATTAAACAACTTATTAATTAATTAAATGTAGTACACATTACACATTAAAGTATCCGAATTTTCAAATGATAAATCCCCGAATTCACTGTCCAATTTTTGACACATGTTTATTTTATTTACACACATATCATAAACTCGCTATTATGTGTTCAAAAACCGCAAATTACGACCAGCATAAAGGTTAACTGTTTTGTTAGAGCAAATTTCTTATTTGTGAAAATGTTGTTATTGCTTCATAATAACATCAAATTCGATTTTATTATTACATTCAAATTTCGGACATCTCTGAAAAACATTATCTCAGTACAGAGTACTAAAAACACCGACCTCAAAAGTACGTGGAATTACGTGTACTTGCTAAGTTTTATTGAAATATCCCCTAGTTCGCCACTACACAGGACTTGACACTGGAGATGATAAAAATAGGTTCTCACTACTCTAAGTATATGGAGAGAAAAACGCCTTGAATTGGAGAAATAGCAAAATCAACCATTAAAATAATTGCTCCTAAATTAAAGTTAGGCGCTATTTATAAAACTGAATATTCATGCGTGAACAGCCACCCTTCGAGGTGGATGATTTTCTTCAAAATGAAATGGGACCACTATGGAAGTACACCTTTCCAACAAAAAAAGAATCATGAAAATCGGTTCACAAATACCGGAGTTATCGCGTAACATACATACAAAAAAAAGAAAAAAGAACATACAGTCGAATTGGGAACCTCCTCCTTTTTTGAAGTCGGTTAAAAATAATTTGATTCGACCTTGATTTTAATATCAATTGAGATGAAGTTTTATTCGAAATAAAATATCAATAGCACACAATTTTGACAAATCTCACACGTTACTTGATATCGAACGATATGATAATTGGGGCCGACTCTAGTTTGTCTGTGAATTTAAAAAAGCTACGGTAGCGCGCATGTCATGGTCACGCATGTCAATGCGTGAGAAAAGTTTTTATTTGCCGCCATTTAGTTTATTTTGTTGTTTATCACACCATAGAGAGCTTATAATATATGTATAGATAAAGCAGTGTATGTAACTCAGCTGTCGGCTCTTTTCATAAACCGCACTCGTGTTTTAATGCTTTTCATTATGTAACAGTCATATAAACTCTTAGAATAATAACGCATACAAACCTAGCCCGCACACGCTAAGTGAGGCAAATTGAAGCGCGCCAAAAGGGCCTACACGAGCGGGCGGGCCTTCAGTGCTCAAGGTCAACTTGCACCGCCAACAGGTCGAGAATTTTAGCTAAAAATGACGAAATGTGCGGTAAATGAATGTAAAAATACGTCAGACAAACATAAAATAGATACTAACATCACGTTCCACAAGGAAGTAACGCGTTTCAACTTGTATTTTTATATAACTATTCACTAAAACCGAAAATCAATCTACTACTAAAACTAGCCTACATGAATTTGATTTTTGCCTCACTTGTGACAGTTCGTTTGATATGAAACTATCATTCTACGCGTTATTATTCTAAGTAGTTACCATTAAAATTGACCCACCGCGTTTAAATTACTGACTGACTTGTAATATTATTGAAAAAGAAACATCTTACACTTGGTTTAGTCTGTGTACTGTTTGTACATTCTATATAATCTGAGTTTTCACAAATAAATAGGTATATTATTATTATTATTAAAAGTTTCGCAGTAAAGTAAATTACAAAAGATAACTTCAATGTAGAGTTATCACAAACCTTTGCCACAGCAAGTAAAACAGGCTCGATCCTCGAAATCATTTACCATAGTGCGGTTCAAAAGCTATCAAATCGCCGATCTCACGTAGGTGACTTCGTAAATGCGCCCATCTGGACGGCCGCCGCCTCTAATATTTCAACCACTGAATCAAATGTGACCAAAACTGTCGCAGTGAAATGTAGTAAGTTGAAACTCGAGTTCTTTTTATTTAATTTATTTACATCTAGATAAGCCTTGTGACGATGTGACCTCCTTACATCGTCGTGCCACCTTTTTTCGCCTTTTCTCCAGTTCCTGGCCACTCGTTTCTGATTTTTGGATCGTTCTTTAATAATTTCTTTTGCCTCGCCATTCTGATTTTGATTCTTTTACCCATTGACTTACAAATAAATGGACGACGGGTCTAATACAAAAACCACGAAAAAAATGTCCCAAGTCAACCCATTCGAAATTTAAATTGTAATGTCATCGCAGTATCGCGCTGTCAGTAGAACAAATGAAGACTAAAGCGGAGTTTGGCGCTCTGTATACGATTTTAGCGCCTTAGAAGTGCGGACACTTTTTAGCGCGGACCCGACGTCCATATAATTGTAAGTCAATGCTTTTACCAGTTTTAATACCGATTTGTAATAGCTACTACTAATCATTTGTGCCAATTTTAATACCAATCTGTAATTTAGTATGACTCGGCCCTTTTGGGGTAAGTGTCCACTTTATATTCTATTGTTCCTGTTTTTATTTACCTCTTTTTGTTACAGCCTCTTTTTTCTCTTTACCATCAACTTGAAATAAATTTCCGTGGACCTGAAGTTTTCTTGTTTTATTGCCGTGAACCTGGTCACGGCTCATTAGGGTATACAACCTTTTCAGTTTGACAGACAGTAATAGTTTGATTACTGTCTATCAAGCAGAAGTATTCGGTGAAGGAAAATATCGTGTTAAAACCTGTACGGCGAAGAAGGTTCACAACACTCGGAAGGCGTGTGAAGTCCGTAACCTGTATTGCCGCTTTTTTGCCTGACAGGAGATCCGTGCTCAGCAATGGGACGTATAAAGTTATTATTGTAGCGCTGTAGTTATTACTGCTGTTCTGATTCTGATGGGATTTCTCAAGTTATGTCTCAAGGTGACGGGCGAAGTGGCAGCTTAAAATAAGTGCATTCAAATGTATATTTACAAAGAGCAACTCCTAAAGTTTCTAGCTCATTTTTCTTCCGTTTCGATTTGTGCAATCGTCACATAGAAGGCACGAATGACTCACTTTATATAGAATATATAGAAATAAAAATAGAAATCATTTATTCCTGGAAACAATCAACACAGTACACATGCATTTTATAATAAAAATACTGATAATGATGGTAATAATAATAACAACAAGGATAAAGAACTAATATTATTATATGTATATTATATTATTTTATTAATATATTATTAATATTCATTCATACATATATAGAATACAAAGCGTGTGTGTTGTGTTGCCAAGGAAACCGTGACCCATTCAGCATGTTGCCGTCTCACTTAAAGTGCTACGACGATGATTTTCAGCGGATCCGGCAACAGAACACACGTGACACGGAACATAGTAACCGTCACAGATTCGCACTAAAACATTGAATGAAACAAGCACATATTATACTTTTACACTGACACTAAAATAAATTTGTTAAAAGCTCTAAGTGGCACTGCAACAGTTATGGATAGACATGTCGCTTATCACCAGGTGCATGACTTGTTCGTCCCGTTTGATATTATCTACTTTTACTTATCACTGTCATCCATAGCCCGATTTTAAACCACAACTAGAAAAAAAATAAAATGTTTCTTTATTCAGGTAAAATTTAATTAATTAATTAAGAATTAATTTGATTAAATTCATTTAAATTTAAGGTACAATTTATTAAGAACTAAAAAGTAGGGCTTGTCGCATACTGTCCTCACAATAATATTGACCGATTCTCGGCCTAGTGTTCACTACCAGAACAAAAATTGCCACGGAAATGGACACTAGTCTGAGAATGACCGTTTTACGAATTATGGCAAAAAAAATATCTACTATAGGTATTCATGGGAAACATGCCAGACGCACTACTAGTTTATTATACTGAACTCTGAGTCTATCAAAACTTCGCTAGTATAATAATACCACAGCTGACTAGTGTAGAACGCCTGACAATAACTCCGTATATAATTATTTTTTACCAACTACTCGATTCTCAATTCTCAAAGTACTCAATTCGACTGTATTGTTTGTGTTTTTTACGCGATTACGCGTTTATGAACCGATTTTGTTGGTCTCATTCAAATTGGAAGAAAACATTCCACCCCTAAAGGTGGTAAGCTAGAGGATGAATTTCACGCACTATTAATAAATGGACGTAATTCCAATAAAAAAGCCGATAAGCTTTTGTGTCGGTTTTAAAAAAAAAATAAATTATAATTACTTGACCTGAGCAGTGAGCGAATCCGCGTGCCAACATAGTACTCTTCATAGCTATGGTCCGCCTTTATCATTCTAGATCATCAGTCTTTCAGGTATTTAAAGCTCGTTCTAGGCCTCATGTAGTTCATATCAAGCTTCTTGCTCTAGTCTCACTAATTTACGGTCAAAAGGTGATTATAGAAACATAAGACGCCCTATAGCGAGATAAGTACTATGAAAAAACAAAGTTACTACCTTTTGCTGTGGCTACGATATACGGCTAGTGCCTAGATACCGTTTTAGATGCTGCGGTCGCGTTTGAAATATGCAGAGCGGTATTGAGTGGGGCGTACAAAGGAACCCGTGCAAGACAGTCCACGCGGAGCACACAGATTGCAGGTGTAGTGTACAGGTCCAATGTTACATCAGTACCAGTACGTCACAATAATTCTTATAAATGTAAATTATTAAATGATATAAATGTGTAAACCAACTCGTGCAAGATACGGAATATACTTATAGAAATAATTTATACAATATTTCAGTCCAAAACTCCGTTAAATATTCGACGATGGAAATTTCAAATATCTTACAGGACAAAATGTCCATTATGACAAAATATCCCTTGAGTCATTTCGAATTTTCACCGTCGATATTAAGGTAATAATAATTATGTTGATGTATCCAATTTTGAAATGTCGTAAGGGACATTTTGTCGAGTTGTGCGTTGTCGAGTGTTGTTGCATTATTTTTCCTATTTGCCATCACACTGTGTCGGATGTTTTATGATTACAATTAGTCATTAAGCTCAATCAATCAAAATACAATAGAATTGTCAACAAGCTAAACACAGACTTAAAAAATTTAAATGTATTATATAACTATCAATGTCAACAATTTAAAAACAAATTTTAAAATAAAGTTTATCTGATTCACAACATAACAATGTTTATTATTTTTAATTTAATCATTAATGTATTCATTTATTCACCGACGTCCTTATAATAGCGACCGAATAAAGAAGTATGTAGTCAGTGGAGATGAAAAGTATGTTGTGAATTATTAAAATTTGTCGCGTATTATTATAATAACGCACACACTCAACATAGCCCCGCACTAGGGAAATCCTGTGTCGCGGGTGCCATGGACACACATATAGACAACCATAAATTACATCCAAATTCACGAGAGAAACAAATGTAGACCATACAAATATTTCACCCGGTCCGGGGATCGAACCTGCGACCTCTGCGTGGCAGTCGTTCAGGCATGGTAGCCGTTCGGCCACAGAGGCAGTTATAGTCAGATATTGTGTAGTAGGCCTTCATAATTAATAGCTCCTTAAGTTTAAAATTAAAGTCTGCAGTTTTCTTAAGTTCGTCTTAATTGTTCTGGTAGTTTGTTAAATATTTTTACTGCCTTAACTAGTGTGCTTGATGAGTGAAATTGGAGTCGAGATGTAGGAAAACTAAATTAACTGTGTGTAAAAAAAGTGTGAATCTGACTCAACAAAATAGTTGACATTTTGTTTAATACACTATAGTTTAAGTGATATTTAACCCGCCCTGCGTCCCGCAAACCATCAGGAGGGTCAAGCTTCGACGTTTTATCTGTATCATATATTTAGATAAATCGAAATTTGAATTAGGGTTTGTTTTTTTGTTCCGACAGTAAAAGTTATACATCTGGATGGGTAGGATAACCTCCTTGAAAATGAGAAATAAAAAAAATACTTACTGTATAAGGAACTTAGAGTAGTTTAACAGGCGTGTCGGCGATCGCAGAATATCTGCAATCCATTGTATAAGTGACAGTTACCCCCTATATTTTAAGAAGGATTTGCATGATTAAAAATGTCGTATCGTCTTTAACAAAGTACACATACTCCGAAAGTCAGTTTTCAAAAGGCGTCCTCCGGGGAAGGACGTGTGCCCTCACAAAGTGACCACCATTAAACATGCAATGAAGCTTACGTTAGGTGTTAAGTCATTGCTTACCAACCTTTGCTTCCACGAGAGATACTTGGTGATTTCCTTTGAAATTAAAGACGGAATATTTGGTAAGGACATTTCGTATTTACCTACCTATTCATTCCTTTGATACAAGTATTTAAAGCTGTAAGAACTTTAGCTATTTGCCTGTTCTAGTCGAGACTGGTTGGTGTATATACGTATATGATAAGCTTTTGTGGCTTTCTGGACATGGCCAAATGTAAAATGTTCGTCTAGAGAAGACGTGACTAATCAACGCGACAGAAGCGACACTCATGTCCATAATAATTGCAGTATCATTCAGGGCTTTAAATCGCAGATCTAAGAGGCACTGCTCTTGCACCCGTCACCAAGGAACATAAATTGAGAAGTCCTATGTGCCTTTATTTTTACCAGCATCTTAATTCGCTTCCAGCGAACGCGTCAGCGCCGAACGTCAATTCCAAATATATGATGTTGTTCATAAAACGCCGCAAAGTAGCGCTGTAACTTGCAGAGAACTTTCGCCTGCAAATTCGGTCATAGCGACTTCGCTATGAACGAATTTGCACGAGCATTACACGCGTATTTGCGGGCGACCAGAATTTTCACGAAAGTCGCTCCGCGCGACAGCGTTTGAGACAAATTATTTTGTTTTTATTTGTTCTTTGGTTACTTTTGAAAGCAAATAGTTATTCACTGCAAAAAGGAGGAGGTTCTGTAGTGGTTCCACTTAAATTTGAAGAAATTATTCCACTTAGCGGATGAATGACTTTTGAGGTCGGTTTTTTTTAGCACTCTGTACTGAGATTGTTAATTTTGCATTATTATAGTGGCGTCCATGCTACTTAGCATAGGGATAACTCAATAAAACAACGATTGTTTGCTTCACGTACACGTGCGATATGCGCCCGATCACGCCACTGTCTCCTGTCGTCACGGCGGGAACGCTGGGCCGCAATGTGACTTATATTGACTATTGTCTGTCCGCTCACGCGGTACATGCAGTCGTAGACGCATACCACACCTAGAGGTGCCGGTGATGATTTTATACCGATTCATCGGATATCGAAGTTATAACAGGTAAAA
>NW_020654810.1:1599392-1613009 GCF_003589595.1 Hyposmocoma kahamanoa | reverse complement strand
AAATTGTGCCCAGTCTTTGGACGAATAATGGACCGATGATGATTTAGATTAAATAAATTCGGCTATTTATTTTCTAGGAGTTACCAAAATGCAGCCGAAAGTTTGATATAATATTTATTGACTGCAATCGGACCGGAATCGGACTATAGTTAGAAATGGGACGACGTTGTCAAAGTCGCTGATTGCAATAACATGGGCATTACTACGTTCCGGGTGCTGATGAAATTACGGGCACATGGGACTTGTCAACTGATGTCTCAGGGTGACGCGCGCAGTGCAAGTGACCTTTAGATCATTGCGATTAATGCGTGTAGCTTATTTATACTATACTGTCAGGCGCACGACTTGTTCGTCTCGTCACTTGCTGTCATGAAAAAGGTAGTTATTAAATTTTACCTTTTAATAAGTTGTTTCTTGTAGTTAGTATTATTTTTATAACGTATCACCACGTACGGCTAAATCATACCAAAGGTGCGACTTCTTTATCATTTTACAACATCTGTCATAACCACAACAAGAAGTTTACCTTTTTTCATCTCCATTTCAGCTTCGCTGTGTTGGCCCTTAGTTCGTCTTCGGATTTCAAAATTCGTGACTTGATCTATAAGAATTTAAACAATATTTCCCATATAGGTTCCTTGTGAATGTTACTTAAATAAACAAAGGCATTCCATCCAAGGAAGAGAAACACATTTCGTATGCCAAGCATTTAGAAGATAATTGCATTAATTGTTCAGAGGCAAGCTTTCTTTCCTTATTAGTTCGTCTCACGTCTTCAACAAACTTGTGCCAGATTTTAATCTAATATTTTGTGAAATATCTTTCTTATTTTATTTTTATATTAATAAACATCCCAACCGCCACTGTCATTTTGCGGTATTTTCTAGAAATTTCTTCGATGGCATGATTAAAATTTATTAAAATGTAAAGTCCCATTATGTCCGGTTGCTGACGTCAGGTGCACAACCCGGAGGAGCTGGCGCGCTGTGCCCAGGAGTCTATACTCCGAGATAATTGCTGTCTAATAAGTAATACTCGGCCAAATTTGAAATTGAAAAGTCATATTACAAAATTGAAGAGTATGTATTAGATAAAGAAGTATCAAAAGACAACAAGAGTCTAGATTCCACACAAATATGATTAAAATGTATTTATTCTATAGCATTCAAGAAAAAGAGCAATCCCTGCAAAAAGCAGTTTCTTGCTTGTTCTTCTCAGGGAGGTCAGCGTAGTGAACGAGCAGTAGCTCAAAAACTGACGTTTACCTATGGAATAAATGATTATTTGACTTTGAAATAAAAAAACAATGTAACGAAAGTCATTCTCACCATGCGTATTTTAATGTGGTCACAGTAATTGTTTCGAGAGTAATATTAGGACTAGTACCACAGGGCCCGACTTGCGCGAGAGCGACATAAAGCACGAGATACTGCTATTCTCGCATAGAAATCCCGCGCTTTAAGTCGCTCTCGCGCTTGTCGCGCCCTGTCGTGCTAGCCATCCTGGGCCACTACGACGCATCGCTTCTACGCCGACACAGCGGCGTCGCCTCGCGCACGCGATGCGCTGAGAACGTACCTACCATAGTCTGTTCGCCGACTATGAAACATGGAAGGTATGGTTAGTGTGGATTTGTTTTCTAGGTATTATGTCCCGCGACAAAGAATTCGCGAATCGCGAATTTGGCATGAGCGCGACGAGGCTCCACATTCGCGTGCGCCTTAGTTAGCGATAGCTAAGTGCCGCGGACGGTTGTGTTTGTATTTTTATTGTTGACGATTTGAACTTGGTTAAAATGGCTGTGGATTGGACAAATGAACTAGAACTGACGAGTATTTTTTTTTAATAACTTTAACTGTCTTTATTATAGCATATTGTTATTGGGATGTGACAAACTTTCCAACAATGTCAGCGCGCTATGCCGCAAAAAAGAAGTAATTATTATATAATAATTTGATTTAAAAATTTGTTTAATTCAATATTGAATTAAACGAATTTTCGTCACGCTGATTTTACGCTGTTTAAATACATACATCGGTGGCGGCGGACGTACACATGTGACTTTTGGAATATAATTGAGGGTGCAATACCGTACTTACTACTAACTACTACCCGCTCACGCGATACATGCAGCCGTAGACGCATACCACACCTAGAGGTACCGGTGACGATTTTATACCGATTTATCGGATATCGAAATTATAACAGGTAAAAGAACTAATACTAATTGCTATTTCGGTAACTACTCTAGCAAACCATAAAGTTTTTAATGCCTGCGTCTGTCATTTAAAAAAAATAAACAACTTTAAAAATACGTCACGACAATCATGTGTGTAATTGTTTGGGCTGGTGATTTCGGTGTTTATTTATTGAAAACATACCGTAAGTAGCGTTTTTTAAGTTTACCTTGAATAGAAATGATTATAAACTATACTTTAAGGAGTAATTTCATGGTAAACGTTAGAACCACTCAAACGGAATATTATCATATTTACCCAAGTACACCAAAAATGTAATTAGTGCTTTTTAAGTGCAGGATTTGCGGTGTATTACTGCATTTTATTTGAGATGTTTTTGTTGGTAGTACGGAGGGTATTTATTTAGCAATGCAGAATAATAATTTTTATTTATAAAAACTTGTATTTAAACTGAATCCTTTTCTAATTTGCGAAACCAAATAGCCGCCATTTTGCGGTAGGATGAGCGCATCGCGTGAGCGGCTACGTACGTAAATACTAATTACTTGTGTATTCTAGAACCGAAACAAATATCTAAGTATATCCAATGTCAAATCCCAAACATCTTCCCCTGCATGGTCTTGAATTTGCTGCCTCAGCGTTCTAGCCGGTTAATTTACTGACCAGCAATTAAACGAGGCAACCTTACTTACCGAGGCGAGCCCTCTAACATGCTGAGATGGATTTTTGTCTAATAACAACCAGGGAGGAAGTTTGTGGGACACACTTCACGGTTTTTGGTTTAATATGTTCTTCTAAACCAGTGGTTCCCGAACAAGTTTTATATTACGTTTTATATTTCTGTTACGGGTGCGATATGTACATTTGCTGTTTTTGACATTCATTTAACTGACAATGTAAGTATGTTGTCAAACTTCCATGAGGCCCTTCGTCTGCCAAAGCGGTGCGGAGAGGGATGTTAAGGCGGAAGACGTCGAAAATATCAGATGTCAAAATAGTGGTAGTGAGCGAAGCCGGCGGTTCGAATGTACGAATAGAATAGAATAGAAAAATCATTTATTCGACGAAGGCAATAACATGAAGAAAAAAGAAATACAGAGTAAAAAATTAGGCTTAACAAAAAAACAACCAATCATTTTATGCTACTCTGCATGCACCGCCTAATAGTCCACCACCTCAGTATATTACGTATAACTTTTCTTAGTTACGTACATAATTTGTGAGTATTTTAGTCGCAATACATCGCTAAAGAATGAAACCTTTATGTCTGTCAACAATCCCTGAAAATTTTGTAAAGTCTTAAGGTCGTTTTCCACCGGCGAGGCGAGGAGAGACGAGGCGAGACGAAAATAGAAATTTGTATGGCAACATTTCAATTCTCTCCTCACGCATCTTCGGTGGAAAAGATTTGGATTGACGAGGATCAATCAATCGTGAGATTGTGGGGTACGTAGTACGTACGATTTGAGATTTATGTACGTACGGTGTGATTCTTCTTCTAATAATGTTATTATCTAATAATAATTTACGGGACATATTTCTTCAGCCGCGAATTTATCGTTAGATGGACTAAACAGTTCTGAATCTTTACTATTCACAGTCACAGCGCGATCTATTAACGGCAATTTTTGGTGGAAATGGACCGGCGATATTTCAATTCTCGTCTCTCCTCGTCTCTTCACGCCTCGCCGGTGGAAAACTACCATTACACATTGTGTCAGAGATTCAAAGAGATTAACATTCGTACACTAACGTCACAGTACATTTAATTTTTGTTGATTGCCAAATACATATGATGTTGATATGTCCAATATATTAATTAAATAAAGCAATGCAAGCATTACCGCGTTACGATTTTGAAGGGTAAAGATGCTGGTGAATCTAAAGGCATATAAAACTTGTTAACTTTACGTGTCAGGGCGACGGCGCAGAGGCAGATCTCTCAGACCTTTACGATTTATGGCTTTGAGTGGAACTGCAAGTGTTTTTGATAGCCGTACCACCAGATGCACAACCTGATATCATAAAGAAAAAAATCACCAGTCAACCTTCTCTCATATATCAGACAAAAATATAATACATTCATATTTTCCCAGCTAAAATTCAATTTCAATCAATTCCAATTGAAACCTGAAATAAACTAAAGGTTTGCGATGAATTTGAACTGTCTATCTTTTGACAGAGAAACTAACTCCCTCAATATGTCCAAATTTATATTTACCGTCAACGCAGAACAGAAAATTAGTACAAATATAATATAAACATTGATTACTTACAGTGTTAGAGCGTCTTCGTACTAGAAAACTGTATCTATAGTCTTTGATAGTCAAGAATTATAGTATAAAATGTTTATACATCTTCTTATAAAATAGTAAATGAAACTATTTTTCCGGATTTAAATCGCGTATATTTGTTTTTTCAAACAAACCAACGTTTCGGGCCTTTACCGGTCCCATGGTCGCGGTTGACGGCGATTTAAATCCGGAAAAATAGTTTCATTTCCTCTGTGTAACAATCGCGAAAACCTAAGAACTCGATTTCTTCCTATAACATGTTTTTTATCAAACCACATTAACTGAATCGACGTCTTTTTTATTTTTTCACGCCGTTTTCATGGTGTCGCCATTTTATTTAAGGTCGTACCGGATCAATGTAGAAACTCAACTTTTTTATATTGTCTCGGGTATGGTTGTTACCACAAACGCCTACCGTATTTGTTCGCGATTTCCACAACACAAATGCTTTAGTTTCTTACTTTTCGATCAGAGCAACGTATGTGGTGTTATCTAATATTAATTACATTTATTATTTCATAAAAGGCAAAGTATATTTCTCAGTTACGTTATCACTCAAATCAGAATATAAGAAACCGGTGGAAAATATAGAATTAATATTTAGTTCTATATTTTCCACCGGCATTGCAAAATTTGTGCTCTGGGTTTTTGTTTTTTTTTCCACTGTCTATCAATAAAGCCATTAAAAATTAACCGTATCATATTTCCGCTTTGCTATTATTATCCGTAACGACAAAAATATAGTTTCTATTTTGCGTTAGACTTCTGAGTTTTCGCAGATTGAGAAATGCATGTAGAGAAAAAAGACGCAATGGAAGACACATTGCAAAGTCATTGTGCTGGTATAACGATATTGAGACCATGAAGAATTACTCTTTACAACGTTCAACTTGAATTCTAATGGTTCCCGTACCAATACGGTACGAGAAAAGATGGCAGGAATTGGGCTTTAAAAATAATTTAAATTAAATACTTTACGTTGTAACAGCAGTCAATGTGCAAATAAAAAATGTAACTGGAATTTTATAGTGAGGTGCTCTCTTAAATGTTTAATTAGAAATACTGAGGTGTCTACAGCGACGAATATCCTTCACTTGTAGGTCTACATATATACAAGGTGAAGCCTGAAAACCAGCAAATTGCTGAGGCTGTTACCTTTTCTTCAATACAGCCATTTATTTTAAGTTTTTTATATATCGTTATAGTGTTGATGAATAAAGTCTTTTTATTTTTTTATGTATTAGAGTTAAGTTCATCGCTCGGAGTCACGTCACCGTCGGATATGAATATTTGTCGCGACTATACCCTTCACAGGTTTTGTATAGCGACAATAAATGTCACCGGCCATTATTTCTACATGTTTGAATTTGGATATAAAACTATTTTTCCGGATCTAAATCGGGAATGTTTTTTCAAACAAACCAACGTATAAACAAGTCCCATGGTCACGGCAGAGTCAATCGGTTTGTTCTGCAATTCAACTACCTCCGTTACCATGCTGGTCTGCTACGCAGAGGTCCCGGGTTCGATTTCTGGGCCGGGTGAAATATTTGTATGGCCAACATTTTTTATCTCGTGAGTTTGGGTGGTATTTGTTGTTGCCTACGTGTGTGTCCATGGCACCCGCGAAACAGGGTTACCCTAGTGCGGAGCTATGAGTGTGTGTATCAATGAGTAACAATCGCGAAAACCTGAGAAGTAAATTAGAAATAATTAATAAAAAATATTAATAAGTGTGTATAATTAAACCTGTTATATTCCTCCATCATTCCTAACAATATTTATGAACACTTGTTTTTCTGTACAATGGTTTCTAGTATATGACGAATGTTTGCTCAACTATTTGTGACACACATGCGCTATTGTTCTTTTAGTATAATGATAATTTGGTGAGCAGTTGTCGTGAGCTGAGGTGTCCGAGTGGTTAAGGAGTTGGACTTGAAATCCAATGGGTTATACCCGCGCAGGTTCGAATCCTGTCCTCAGCGAATGGTATTTTTTTTGCTTATAATGGTTTAAAATCAAGGTCCAAAAAGTAGGTAATCGGACAAACGAACCAAAACAAAGCGACAACAAAGTGGTGGTTGACCTTTTTTTTTTTTATTAAGTAGAGGGTCGTGTTCGAGTCCGGGCTTATGTATTCAATATGTCTGAAGCAATCTCGATATGTTTGAAATATTTTTTTGAACTTTTTGTTTTGTATTAGGTATGATATCATTTCATGTCCTGCCTGTTCACGGGTCTTCTGTAATGCTGGATTTTAAGTCATATTCTACTTCGCGATTCTTTTTCGACAGACCGGTTTCATCGTCGTGTAAGCCTTCACCGTTCAAACTACTGAATATTAATAAAATAATCTGCCCCTCATCTGAAAAGAATACTTGCAAACCTTAAACAAACGGACTCATGTGAACCATACTTCTTCAAATACGAGATATTAACACTTACATCAATATACGTCTTAAAGGCTTGCACATGAACTGAAAATACCATCGTCGAAACTGCAAATATTTATTTTTTTTACATCTGGCCCACATTCCATGGCAATAAAAAATTATAATAAAATACCCAATGAAATTAAAAGTATAGACAACCAAAATTTTCAATAAACAACTTCAACATTTTCTAATTAATAAATGCTATTTTCTTATTTATTTAGTTCGGTCCACATGACCCATATAATATATACCTTAAGGACTAACATACATACAATATAATAAAACACTATTTCTAACTGATCTACACGTGCACCTGTCGGCGACGTGTGGCACAATCTGGTGTCCGGGGTGCTACTCTCGATCGCCGTCCGAAACAATTACTGTCAAATACATTGACTTACAATTATATGGACGTCGGGTCCGCGCTAAAAAGTGTCCGAACTTATAGGGCGTTAAAATCGTATACAGAGAGTCATTCACGCTTTAGTCTTCGTTTGTTCGACTGATAGCGAAGCAAGCAAAATTAGACAGTACTGCGATGATATTACAATTTAAATTCAAGGTTTTAGCTTTTTCAAGGATGACATGTCACTACGTTTAAATAGGTTGACTTGGGAAATTTTTTTCGTGGTTTGTGTATTAGACCCGTCGTCCATTTATTTGTAAGTCAATGGTGAAATAAGTAATATTCGACAAAATTAAAAGACAGGTATGCCACCAATCTTAAAACCGTTTTTCGAAATCAAATCAAAGTAATTTAAAAAATTACATCGCGTGCTTAAAACCACTCGTCATAATTGCAATTACATCGAAAAAAAACCTCAATTTCGAAATTAAGTTAAAAAGAACTCTTTACGTATTTAGGTACCCAAATAACTGTTTATGTAAACTATACAAAAAAAAAGATAACAAAATCACATTGTTTCGCAGATCTATATTTTTACTGTTTGTGGAGTCGTGAGAAAATGTCATTATATAAAAGACTATAGATAATTCCAAAGCATTTCACAAAATCCCTAGTCGACAATCTGTGTAGAATATAGGGTGACATTTTATTAGCGTCCTTCAATTAATGACAGTACCTACTCATTAATAAAAAAAACACTGGTTGGCTAATCTCGATCTCCGTCCGACATCCGTCCGAAACAATTATTGTCAAATAAGTAATATTCGACAAAATTAAAAGACAAGTATCCAGTATGAAGCTTCATCCGCATCACGCGTCTTTTCATTTGGTCAAGTATTGCTTATTTGGCAGTAATTGTTTCGGACGGATGTCGGACGGATATCGAGAGATAGAAGATATAAGACACCCTTCGGCCAAAATTCTTCCTTCATGAAGGTCGACAGATGATCGGTCGGTACTCTCACCACAAACGAATTGAAATTCACGTTGTGGCGCCACTCGACCCTCAGGGTGTATTTGATTTTATGTCTGATGTACTCCACTATCTCCTCAGCCTTCGTGGAGTAATGCAGCCGCAATAGGTACAGCAGCGTCATCAGTGTGGCCGGACGCAGCGAGAAGTTCGATCCTGTCAATGGTGTGCCACATTGGTTACGGCTATTGCCTGAACGTATTCTTTGATGATAAAAATTAAGTCCATCCAATATTGTATTATAAACACAGGACTATACAACAAATTATAGTAAGAATATAGTTATTATAATTTTTTATTGAATTGATATTCAATTATTTTTTGTGAAATTACTCCACTAGTTTGTTATAATTATTAATACAAAGATCGAACACACAGAAAAAATTCCTTCGATTCGGCCGGGTTCGAACTGACGTCTTCTAGCTTACCGTGGCAGACGCTATACCAACTAAGCCACGGAACGAACCAGCGGATCTCACGAATTTTTCTATGTGCTTGCGTCGTATCTTTGTATTTAGTTTTTTCAACGACTTTTTAGTCGTAGCGCCATCTATGAGAAATCTATGAAAGTTTTATCACCCAGTTAGATATTTTTACAGTTACCAGCCCTGGCGAGAGATGTCGCTATTCACTGTATTTAAATTTTTTATGGAATTGATATTCAATTATTTTATAAAACTTTTGCGGCGGCCGCGCGAAAACTTTCGTTATTGGACGCCTAAGGGTTGCTTTTTATAAATATGTCTCAGTGCTGGCGTTGCTGGAAAGACGCTGGTTAGGGGGTGCCTCAGAACATTGCCAGTGGGTGAATTCTTAGTATTGTTTATTTATTACATTAAGTGAAATGCAAATTACTTATTAGTTTTATATTTGGCTAGATTGTAATGTATTTATAATGATTTTACTAGTAGACTGGATTATAACTTATTAATGTTTTGTAAAGAGATATTTTTAGTTCAAAGACAAATAGAACAATATAAAAAACCCATCTCAAATTAAAACCATAATGAACGCCATAACGTTTGTCAGAGGCAGGAACGGCCGGGACAAACATCAGCCCGCGGGCCAGCATCGACGGCTTTGAACTTCCGCTGTTGGATTGGGGGAACGGTAACTGTGGATTTTGGACATATTGTTTAACAAATATCAATACACTGAGGACTGTTATTTGTAAAGGTCATTTCGTTTTGGAATTGTTTATTAATACAGAATGCAATTCATAAAATTGATCCACTTCCACGTAAAGAGAGTATATCAGCAAATCTTTTAACACTACCCCCATTTGTTTTTCTCGTTTACTTGCTGAAACTTAACCTTATCTTTGTTTTGTTTTAATTGATGCACAAAACAACATGAAAAAGTAATAATTCTGTTGAAAAATTGATAGTCGATAGGGAAACGAGTTCTTGAGTAGAGACCACGGCTCGCCAGACGTAGCCTTCTTGTCAGATAGAGTGACAATATGCATAAGACAAAAGCTGAGGACTGGGCGAAATGGCGCACGTTGGAAGAGGCCTATGTCCATTAGTGGACTCCTTTGGATCCAATCTGGGATCTTGGCCTCTAGCCTCTTCTTCCACTCTTGACGATCTTGTGCAAAATAGTCAATTAATATAATTATAACATATTAAATTATGCGACATGATTTTCCTCCTTCATTTCTTTTTCTTTTTTTATAGAAACAAAACTGTGTCGAAGCTGATAATGTCGATTACATCGTGAAATTTTATTTATTCTTCTCACGTTCTTTGTTTTGCTCATCAATGTGACATCTACACTATATACTTTGTATAGGGATGGCTAAATACAACAACGTAAGTTTGATGCTAACGCGCGCGTCCGATATCAAGCGTCCGATATCATCCGTTCACATCGATATCAAGCGTCGCAATGGCGAAGCAGGCGGGCTGCAGCACACCTCTATTTACTATACTTCACAATATCGAACGTACAGCAATCTCGAAAATTCGGTATACTCTACGTTTTTCGATCTCCGATCATCAGCATTACTAATTGAGATAATACTGCAACCAAATAAAATTCTACAAAGGCATTATTCTAAAAATGAGCAAAGTAAATAACCACAGTGAGAATACATGTTAAAGACAATGCCAGTAATGGCGAGCAACAAAAGAATCTCGTATCAAAACAAAGCTTGGCTGTACAAAGTTAAACAATAATTACCCGACCCACCTGAGGCAACGCAGAGATAAACTCAGCAGCCTTTGTAATAAAAAGATATATTTTTTATTCAATTACTCATTTGATACAAGCGAACATCTAGGTCTTTTGCTTCGTGATACGGACGTTTCTTTTGAAATGTTAAAATTATTTACGCTTAGAAATTTGTTTTTGATATAAAAGACTGTCTGGAAATGTGGAATCTGTTGGCACAGTAGCTGCTGGTTATATTAGTGGTTTTTTTATAATTATTTATGCTGAAATGGTACTGAGCTGGGCACGTCTGTCGCATATACTCACAAAGGTGGGCTGGAACGGCCAGCGACGATGAGGCAGACCAAGAAGGAGACGGCAGGAATACTTGGACGCATATACATATAAGGGACTCGCCTGACATTGCATCAAACCAGGAGCTGTAGAAGTCAAAACTATGATAAATGATAAAAGTAGGATTAGGCTGGTAACGGTAACTTAAAACGTAGATGACAGACGCCATCGGCGATGGCGGGATGACTTTGACCTGTTTTTAAAAGACTGGTCAGATACAGACCAAACCAGGATCAATGGAAAAAGATACCTTAATCCAAATGTAGGACACAATAGGCTTACAAGGAATAAATAAATTGATAAGGAAACGTTAATACTCTTTAGTCGGATTCGAAGTAGAAATAATCTTATGACAATAGTAATGCAGATGAGTTACGAATTGAACAAATTCTTGGAATAAGGAAACTTTTAATAATAATAATGACAAGCTTGTAAAATTAATGAAACTGGACAGCGAAAATCAAAATTAATTTATCGCACCCCTTGTGGAAGAATGGCAAGTGGAGTTACATCAAAAACGTTTATTGCTCCATTAGATACAGAAAAATATAACCCACATTCTCTCCAATTCTTGTAATTCTGGCGACTAATATTGTAGATAGAGTTACAAAAATTGGAGAGGATATAGGTTATTTTTCAGCATTTAATAGCAATAAACAAGTTTGATGGAACTCCAATTATGCCATTCTTCCACGAAGGGTGCATTTTATTCAACATGCAACATAATTGAAAAGACTCTCTTGAAAAGTGGTCTCTTGTTCAGCTACTCAAGACTTCGGGAGTCTTAGCGCTAGCTGATATTAAAAACACTCTAAAATTGGACAAACACAGTTATTAGCAGTAGAGCTCGTTGTGAAAGATTTAGTCTAGGGAAGGCCTGCCGCCTTACCTATTCCAGCCGCCAAGTAGTTATGTGAGCATAACCGCTCACGCGATACATGCAGCCGTAGACGCATACCACACTTAGAGGTGCCGGTGATGATTTTATACCGATTTATCGGATATCGAAGTTATAACAGGTAAAGAACTAATATTAATTGCTATTTCGGTAACTACTCTAGCAAACCATAAAGTTTTTAATACCTGGGTCTGTCATTTAAAAAAAATAAACAACTTCCAAAATACGTCACGACAATCGTGTGTGTTATTGTTTGGGCTGGTGATTTCGGTGTTTATTTATTGAAAACATACCGTAAGTAGCGTTTTTTAAGTTTACCCTGAATATAAATGTTTATAAACTATACTTTAAGGAGTAATTTCATGGTAAACGTTAGAACCACTCAAACGGAATATTATCATATTTATCCAAGTACACCAAAAATTTAATTAGTGCTTTTTAAGTGCGGGATTTGCGGTGTATTACTGCATTTTATTTGAGATGTTTTTGTTGGTAGTACGGAGAGTATTTATTTAGCAATGCAGAATAATAATTTATATTTATAAAAACTTGTATTTAAACTGAATCCTTTTCTATTTTGCGAAACCAAATAGCCGCCATTTTGCGGTAACAGGAGCGCATCGCGTGAGCGGCTGTGTTCCGGTTTTGAAAAATCAGGGTGACGGGCGCAGTGGCAGTGCCCCTCAGATCTTTGCGATTTAAAGCTCTGAGTGACACTGCAACTGTTATGGATAGGCCTCTCGCTTAATATCAGGCGCACGACCTGTTCGTCCTGTCACTTAGTGTCATAACACTTGCATTCCTTCGTGTATGTATGATTATTGTTAATACTCTATAAAAGCCCTTAAAAGTTAAAACAAATAATTATAACTTTTTATTTAGAAAAATCCGACATCATATCGTTAGCATATCGGCTGTTTTATTGGAATTACATCTATTAGCCAAGTTTCATTGCAATCGGTTAACGGAAAGTGCGCAAAACCAGGTTTGCCACGCTTATAGGAATATTTTCTTCCCATTTAAATGAAACCAATACAGAGGTACCCTCTTTCCAACAAAAAAGAATCGTAATCATAATCGCATGACGTAGACACTAAAACAACACAGCCAAATTCCTTCCTAGTTCTAAAAACCTTCTTCGTTTTTGAAGTCTGCTGCTTGGCGGCTGTAACGGATAAGGTGGCAGCACTTCACAGGACAAACTCTCTCACAAGGAGCTTTACTGCTATTACAATATTTTTTCCCTTCTTTATTTTTTTTTTACTTTTACTTTATTCCATCACATGCTAAGAAACATGTAACTAGTCATAACGCACATAATCACTAAAATTGTATCTTCTAAACAAAAAATAAATCTTATTTTAAAACGTATTAATTAAAGGCCAAAAACCTGATTCGTGTAAGGTTAAAGCACAAATGATTGTACTGACATCTCATTAGCTTAGCGAAACGCTTCGCCTAGGGCGATTTGATCGGGACGTTGAGTCACGAGCTGTAGCGATTTACCGAATAACCAGTTATTTTGTTGCTAATTAATTAACATTTGTCAGTACTTTTTTAAAATGATCGAGTTCTTAGGTTTTCGTGATTGCTATACATTTTTCTTCTCATCATATCCATGGTGTACATTATAATACTTGGAAATGAGACTATTTTTTCGGATGAGCCGTGACCGTGATATCTGTAAACAGCTCAAAACATTTTGTTTGTTAAAAAAACAAATATACGCGACTTAGACCAAAAAACAGAATATAGTATTTAATTATAATATTAAATTTACAATAATTTGATGTTATTGTTTTTATATTACATAATTTCTGTTGTTATCCAATGTCTTTGTGCTATATGTGATTTTTGTTTTTCGTGTACAATAAACAATGAAATAAATAGATAAATAAAAAA
>NW_020654810.1:1571020-1574392 GCF_003589595.1 Hyposmocoma kahamanoa | reverse complement strand
GATCTCTTTTAAGGATAAGTCCACTTTTCACCCCTCTCACCTTTTATGTAATTATTAGCAGTAAAGCTCCTGGTGAAAGAATTCTTCACCCGTCAATAAAACCGTCGCCGTCGTTAGAATATTGTAAGAAAGAATCAAAAGACAAACTTTTTGTGACCTAATTTTGGACAAAGCGGTCTTACTCAGAGTACTGAATTTCTTTTTCCATTTTATTTTTAAATATCTTTGGCAAACAGGAAATTGTTGCCATGTCTGTAATAAACTTTAACCTACTCATATCTTTTTATAATCTTTCACGGGAATTGAGTATTTACTTCGTTTTTCACTGATTCTGAAATAAATATATAATTATATAAAAATATATAATTACTAAACAAGCACTAACTGTCATAATAAGTACTATAGTATTTTTATTATGAGAATTGGTAGTCTCGTGCCTGTCCTAATATGAATCCGAAGGCGTGAGTATATCTTTGTATTCTTAGGAGTTGATTCTACCTCAGTTGGAATTCAATCGGCGGGGACACTGGCTTTATTTCAGATTTTTTTTACAAACGAACCATTTGATAAATGTATATGGTATACTGTAAATGTCCTATTTAGTTGAGTTGATATAAAAAAAATCATAGGTAAACTACCTATTAAATACAGCGGTTTTCTTGTAAAATTTCGAGGTAAGTTTGTTTTTTATTTATTTATTTATTTGTTTATTTATATCAGGTAACAAAGACCCATGTACCATGTACATGATACCTTATAGACTAACATACATAACAATATAAAAACAAAATATAATAATAAAAACTAATCTACACGGTTTCCCTTATCGGCGACGTGTGGCGCAATCTGGTGTCAGGTAACCGGCCGCGGAATCGCCGATATATGACACCCTTCGGCCAAAATTCCTCTTTCATGAAGGTCGAAAGATGTTCGGTCGGTATTCTCACCACAAACGAATTAAAGTTCACGTTGCGGCGAGACTCCAACCGCTCGACCCTCAGGGTGTATTTGGTTTTATGCCTGATATACTCCACTATCTCCTCAGACTTCGTGGAGTAATGCAGTCGCGACAGGTACATCAACGTCGTCGGTACGGCCGGACGCAACAGGAAGTTCGGTCCCGTCGGAGCTATGCCACACTGGTTACGGCTGGTGGGCTTCCTCTTCACCACCTTTGTGAAGCCATCCTCGTCGCACTGGACCGTCTGCCTCTGTGGTTTTGCAACTTCAGAGACAGGCACACGGAAATTGGTTTTATCCTTAGCCGATTGCCGCTACTCGAATTTCGAAGTGGCGGGTCGGCTAGTTGAAGCGGCTACAGCGGCGTATGCACGTGTCGGGGTTGACGGTGTTGGGTTGTTTTTTCTATCGTGAAAATTTTTTAGGAACCGTGTTTTCACACCGTATAGCAATCAGTGTATCATTTTGCTATATATTTTTTCCAAACTAATTGATTCAACGCTTTCGCTGTTATGCGGAATAAACCGAAGCCAATTGACGTTGTATAGATTCTTAAGCATTATGACGAAGTAGGTTTTCGTTAATCATTTAACTATTGCCGATTAACCACCAATGTCAACGATTGTCAAAGTTTTCCACAAAAAAATAATAAAAACTAATTAACTACTTACACAGTTCAAGATCAGCAAGGTTAAAATCATTACCCTAGTTTAACTATTGCGTCCGTTAACGTTACGCTGTATTGTCTCTGTGTTTATTCACCGGCTTTTAAAAATAAGGAGGAGACGTTTGGCTGTTTGTAGGTTTTATGTATATTATCTCCGTCAATTGTGGACCGATTTTGAAAATGTTTTTTTGTTTGAATGGATCTCGTGGTGGTCCTTATCACCAAGTCAGAATCTGATTAGGGATCCCATGAAAATCAAAGGAAATCTTCAAATTTTATAGACATGTCCGTGTATTCACCAATTTCTCCGTCAATTGTGCACTGATTTTAAAAATTCTTCTTTTGTTTGAAAGGGTCGTGAACCTTGATGCTGTTCCGGGTTTATTTCGCCTATCACAAAGTACTAATTATTTTCCACAAATAAATGTGGACATTTCACTTACGTACATGTAATGAACAAATAACCGTCACCATGACAACCAGAAACGAATGTGTAAAATGTACAAAGGAGTCCGTAACAGTCTCATTGTCACGAAGAAATCAGAATAATAATAACAATAATAACGCACACACTCAACATAGCCCCGCACTAGGGAAACCCTGTGTCGCGGGTGCCATGGACACACACATAGACAACCACAAATTACACCCAAACTGAATCTGATGAGGGGATCCCATGGAAATCGAAGAAAGCCCATAAGCAAACTTCTGAGGTCGGTTTTTTTTTTCAATGAAAAAGTTACAATTATTTATCTAAGATTTATCAACGTTTGAGTACATTATAACAATCTTATAAACGTATGCTAGGAACAAATTAAAACTACATCCACCAGTAATATTAAATCTAGTAACTGTACTGGTAAATACCACTTGTAATTAGAAAACAGATAATTAATAAACATTAAATAATACAGATTACTAAAAAACCAAATCAAAAGTTCGTGGATTTACATATATTTGCAAAGTTTTATTGAAATCGGGTAGTCGGTTACCGGAAAGTGCGCGAAACCGGATTCATCCCCTAGTTTGCCACCCATAGAGATGGAATAGTTTCTTCAAATTTTAATGCAACTAATGCTGAGGTACCCTCTTTCCAACAAAAAAAGAATCATCCAAGCTGAGACATAAGTTGAAAATAATGAAAAACATAAAATATATGTATATTCATACCTTCATAGATACCTACATTAGAGCTTTGTCAGTAAAGCCTAATATATTGGTTCACAGGTTTGCTCGATGCTCTGCTGCAGCTAAGTTAACTCTTTTCAAGGCTTACTGTTTTTATTTTTACGGCTTTACGGCTAGCCTGTGGTACCGACATACACAAAAGTCGTACATTGCTCTCCGCACCCAATACAACAATGCTTTTAGGATGCTGTTGCGGCTGCCGAAGTTCTGTAGTGCATCTGCAATGTTTGCGCAAGCTCGGACAGACTCTTTTTCTGCCATACTACGGAAGAAAATCACTTCTCTTTTAAAGAGACTCCGTAACAGTAGCCACAGCATCTTGAAAATGATTGCTGAGAAAGCGGAAGGACCTCTCATTTTTTTACGTTGTCCGAAAATAAATAAATTATTATTATTATTATATAATTACCTACATACAAGATAATGAGCTGTGAGTAAAGTTTTGAAAGAATCAACAGACTTAGCGCGTGTGATCAATTCAGGCAGGGAATTCCACAGTTTGATGCTACTAACCTTGAAGGAGTTAGAATAAAAGTTAGAAGAGTGGATAGGACAGT
>NW_020654810.1:1542323-1571010 GCF_003589595.1 Hyposmocoma kahamanoa | reverse complement strand
TAACGAACTCTTGAGGTCGGTTTTTTAAAAAGTTAAAATTAAAATAATTGTAATGCATTTTAAGTTTCTAACCATTACCCCGGTTTTAGCTATTGCATCGGTTAACCGGTCACGTATTTTCTAAGTGTTTTTTGTCTTTGCATGTAATTTAAGTTACTCGTAACTTGGTAAGTGGATCACTTATGTTTTGTATTAGCGACATTACGTTTTAAACTACTTAAAATTAGGTATAAGACATGAACGGCAGAGGTTTCTTTATTGTGCAAAATGCCCGGCGAAATATCACTTGATTTAAAATGTCAATGTGACCGACGATTGACATTTTTTTTATTGCTACTTTTTAAATTGGCTTATTGAATGCATCGAGTATATAACCAGAAATAAAGACGGGATAAAACTCATCAAGCAAATGGGCCTTATATCACTTTTAAATATTAACTCTCGTTTGCGCTGAAATTACAAATTGGAAAGCTGAAATAGTACAGCGCCAACAACTGACCTGTGTGGACGTCTCCGTGTATTCCAAAAATATTCTGTATTTATTGTAATAAATATACTATCTCTAATAATGGGGGCTGTTCCATTCAGTGGTGTGGTCCATTTTCGTCCATTATAGCAAAGCTTTAGACTGATCGATTTGAAGTGACAATACACGTCAATTGTTTCGAATTCAGGCTGGCCAATCGGAGAGCAGTTGTCCCCGTAATGATTTGACCGAATAGTTTTCAAACAAATTAAATGGCATTTCGTTGTGTACTCGATGGTTAAATGTCACGATGTTTTAATAGTATGATATTCAATTATTTTTGTGAAATTATTATAACACTGAGAAAAATTCCGATCGATTCACTCGTATGTGACTCAGCACCCTCAGATAATTCTCTCTACCATTAAGCCACGGAACAAACCAGCAGACCTTACGAATTTTTACTTCTTGCAGATCTTTGTTTTTTTGGTTTTTACCGTCTTTTTCCGTAGCGCTATCTGTGAGAAATTTATTTCTTCACTCAGAGAGATACCTTTAGAGCCCAGTTACACGACGCAAAAGTTTTCCGCCCAGTTACTACGCTCTCGTGTGCATTAATGGCGAATCTGAGTTCTGTTTACTAGACAACAATATTTAAAGATAAAGATAAATTTATTTCTGTATAAAATATTAACCTAAATACATACATAAATCTTATTAAATAACCTATTATTTACATATATGCGCCAAATTGTCGCAAACAATGAAATTATTTTATGTTTACATTACTTTAATTAAGGTTAGTAGTGCAAATTAATCTAGGTGATACCTAAACTAAGTAAAATTGTTTACTTGTGTCTTAGGTATCTAAATTGGTGATTATAGCATAACGGTTAGTCAACATATTTTGTTCAATAACAATAAATTACAATAATACATAAATCTTAATTATAATAGCTGGCGTCTTAATTATATTTATATTACTTAAAAACTGATATAAAATTTTTCAGTGTCATTGTAGTTAATTCTTTTTAACCATTCTTGTACGGTTTTTTTACATTTAAATTCATCTGAATAATAAAAAGATAGAAAGAAAAGAAGAAATATTTATTCCTTAAAGAAACAACACACACATACATTTAACACAGCGCACATACATTTAACAATTACGAAACATAATTATAACATAATTATTAATACAAAGATCGAACACTCAGAAAAAAATCCTTCTGTCCGGCCGGATTCGAACCGACGTCTTCTAGCATACCGACGCTATACCAACTAAGTCACGGATTACACAATTATGACTCAAGGTGTATTTCATAGCATTTAAGTTTATTTGAAAAGAGCAATCCCTAGAGTTTCTTGCTTGTTCTTCTCAGGGAGGTCAGCGTAGTGAACGAGCAGTAGCTTAAAAATGACGTTTTCAAGTGTAATGTAACACGGTAACAAGCACATAGAAAAATTCGTGAGGTCCGCTGGTTCGTTCCGTGACTTAGTTGGTATAGCGTCTGCCACGGTTTGCTAGAAGACGTTGGTTCGAATCTGGCCGGCTCGACGGATATTTTTCTAAGTGTTCGATCTTTCCGTTAATAATTATAACAAGCTAGTGGAGTAATTTCACAAAAAATAATTGAATATCAATTCAATAAAATTTAAAAAAAAATTATGACATGTAAAAAAAAATCGAAATAAAAAAGGGGAAAAAACAACAATTAGATAATACACATAAATAATACACCATCAGGAAGCAAATAACTGCAACAATAAATAATCAAACGATACACCATAACGTGTGCATGCTGTGCTGTTACGGAATCCGTCATCCACTCAGCTTGGTGTCTCTCTCTCTCATTTCTCTCATCTGAGCGTTGTCCCGGTTGCGTCCTCAGTAGTGTTGCTGCGGAGTCCGGGGTCCGCTTTCCTGCTTTTTCTCCTCCACTTTGCACGGTCTTCGGCATCCTTAGTGGTCAGACCAATGGCACGCATATCACCCTTGGCGACGTCAAGCCAGCACTTCTTGGGTCTGCCCCTTCTACCGGGGCCCGGCGGAGGTGGCATAGCCAGACATTTGTTTTCCACGTAGCATGCCGGTTTCCGTAAGACGTGGCCGCTCCGCTTCCATCCACATCCACTCAGCTTGATGTCGTCACACTGCATATGCGGCGGCGCTGATTTTCAGTGGATTCGGCAACAGGGAACGTGACAATTTGATATAATTATGGATAATAGTATAATTGTAAAATAAAAGCGTAATTGTAAACACTGGTGCAATTGTAAATAATAAAGCAACTGTAAATAATAGGGTAATTGTAAATAATAGCTTAGTTGTGACATTGTAATAATTAGCATTCAGATATTAGTACTAGCTAAAGTTAATAATAAAACGCCCACATCTCCGACACGTCGGCAGCTATGCTGGAGATTGCTGAATATTAAACAAATACGCCTTAAGTAATTTTTTAAAAGTAAAACGTGACGTAATACAACCGCGCGATCGCCGCGTATCAATTAAGTTAAAACGTAAAAGCTTAATATATAGAGCGAATTTTGCCACGACAGTTAGATACGCGGTTTCCGCGCGGGGTGTGCGCGATCACGGATGTCGACCATCGCTGACTACAGATGTCGCTTCAACAATTGTAATTGTTAAATTTGTTGATTGTCACTATGTTTTCCTACCATGATATTCAATTATTGTTTGTCAAATCAATTTAATTGTTTTTAAAATGATACTAATTAATTTTTTTATCAATGTAACAAGTTCTCTGTATTATGAGTGTTCCCAATGTCCAGATTCGAAGTCGAACTAAGGTAATAGACGTGGGGAACTGCATCACGAAGCTAAAGTGGAGCTGGGCACCTGTTACGGAGACAAGATGACAGACGGAGTAAAGCGATAACTGAGTGGCGTCCAAGGACTGGATGTGCGTCCAGTGGCGAGATGGGCGGATACCGTCGCAGGGAGGCGAACGTGATTAGCACGGGATCGTGGGGATGGCACAGAAACTTGGAGGCCTATACCCAGCAGTGGGTGAAGTCAGGCTGTATATGATGATGATGAGTAATCACTCCGGTTACTGTTCATTTTAAAAAAGTTCATTTGCCAAATTGGTCCTACCGCGAATCGAGCTCGGATCCTTCTACTTTTGTTGATATCAAGTAACGGAATGAAGACGTCGTGTCTGGTGGTAAGGAGCAGTGGTGCTCAGAGCTTTAAATCGCTTGAATCTGAGGGGCACTGCCACTGCGCCCGTCACCCTGAGACATAAGTTGACAAGTCCCATATGCCTGTACTTTCACCAGCACCCTTACTCTTGAAAACCGGACGCAGTAATGCTCACGTTGCTGGTTGAAGACAGAAATAGGTAAGATGGCGTACATTCTCAAGGAGCTCTACTGTTAAAATTTCGCTACTTCGACCTCAACCCTCTTTGTTCAGAGACGTATAATTTCCTGAGTCTACAAATCATTTAATTTTAAATTATCAACTACTTTCGCTTATTCCGGCAAACTTGTACCACAAACATGCGCGGGCGCACGATGGGTTTTTCTAAGTTACATTATTATGTCATTGACCCCGATCGCAGCGGCAAACGGTTCTTGTTGTAAATATTTGTAACTGTTCTACAATTATTACTTTATTTACGTAATTGTTTACTTTGTATCATTTTATTTTGCCGGTATTGTTTTTGACTCCTCTCCATCACTGAAACGCTGTTCCCAATCATTTTAAAACTCATCTGACTTGTCAATCTATGTATCCCTAAGCTGTCTCACTGCTGAACATATGGCGCTTCTTAACTGGTAGACATGTTATTTGAATATACGGGAAATCATTGAAAAAGTAATTTGTTTTCTCTAAATAAGGTCAGGTTAAAAGTGTCTGACTGTCCCATTGAGATAACACTTTATACTTTAACTACACGCCTTGTACCATTTTCTGGTTAAATAATCATCTTCTCAGCTGGCATATTAACTGCTTGTTAAAAGAAATAAAGTTCAAAGATCGCAAAACCACACCGTTTCTTGTCAGTTTTGACAGTTACCTTGTACATTCGTAATCAATTACACATTACCAGGTTACTTTTAACTGTGATTTTAATTGGTCTAGTCGGTCTTGTGTTGTAAACTTCATACAGAAAGGGAAGGTTGTCTAATGATTTTGTAATATTTTTAATTTGAAACGTTCTTTTAAAATAAATAAATCTGTTCTACTTTGTACAATAAAAACACCATGAATTCCTTAGAAAATGATGTTACTTGACGTTACAAACACAGACGCAGCGAGTTTTCACGCTTGCTTTCTTTTGTAGTCTACGTTAAACTACAGTAGAGTTAGCCTATTTCGAACTAAGTGAATAGATGCACAAAACCATCACCAATAAGTAGGAAATTAAATTCAACATTATCATACAACATCAACAACAACAACAAATTTATCGTTTGTTTCAAATCATCGATATGTAATTCGAAACAGTGCGATATAAAAAACATTGCAACACATCCTCATAACTAAAGATGATGCAATATTAGACAACTTTTAGTTGTTTCTTACAATAACCTAAAGACGGTGTTATTGACGCGTAGATAATAAAATTTTACGTTCAGAAATGGCATATCGCACGTCTATTAGAATAGTGCTATAACCCAAATAATGTGAAATTCAAGATTATACCATTATTGAACGTAAACTTTGACTCTCTACAACGCAATAAAACCGTAGTTAGCATATTGTAAAAAATAACTAAAATATATATCTACTTAACTCAAAATGAGACACATGAGAAATGAGTCCTTATTCAAAAATATGAAATTATTTTTGCTCTTTTATTCTTAAATATATTTGACAAGTAATAAATTGTCTGTAATAAACTATAACCTATACATACATTTTAATTATTTTTCACGGGAAGCGAGTAATTCGTTTTTCGTCGATTCCGAGAAAATACACTTTTTGAGTTAATACACTATTGTATTCACAGTGCAATATATTGAATTTCAGATATTTTGAGCTACGACAGTATTGTAATAGCAGAGCGATGTATTGTACTGTACATAGTACATAGAGACGACTTGAGATTTTAAATTAAACTCTATGTAGCTTATGATAAGAACGTTCCATAGTACTAAGTTCCAAGCTTGATGTGCCTTTGCTACATTTTCGTTACGTTTCATTGTTGTACATAGGAACCTCTAAAGAGAATGTTTAGACCATAGTCCTCTTCGATGAAAAAGTTCGTCCAAGGACGTAATGCCACGTTACCTATTTCTGCCGCCAAGCAGTAATGAGAGCATTACGGCGTTCCGGTTTGGAAAGGTAAGGGTGCTGGTGAAATTACAGACACATGGAACTTATCAACTTGGGTGACGGGCGCAGTGGCAGTGCCCTGCAACCGTTATGGACAGGCGAGTCGCTTACAATCACACGACTTGTTCGTCCCTTCATTTGGTATTATAAAAAAATGTATGTCAGTCAATGCCATTGAACTTTCTAAGAGCTAAAGTAAGTTTTAACCAATTTTTTTGTTTCCTTATAACGCATAATAATATTTTAGGATTAGTTCTATATATGATAACGGGAATCGTTCTTACTACTGTCAAAGCCGTATTTTCTTTTATACAAGGATATTAAAGGGATCAGCAGTCAGTGATATTATAATATCACGTTTATAATATTTTTTTATTCCCATCTGATCCCCTGCATCTGATCCACCGCCAAATTTAAGTCCCAACTGATCCATTCTGTATTTTGCAACTCCCAACGGCTCCCCTCATTGTACTTGTAAGGTAAGTACAGTCAAGCTTGACAGTTTGTACTTTGGACCGTTCTTATCGTAAGCGGCTTACAGTTGGATTTAAATATTAAGTGTTAAGCTTGAGGTGCTCTTGACCCTGTACAGTCAAGAGAAAAAGAAGTTTTAAAATTAAAATTCATTTATAGAGCAATTTTGATCAAATGTATATAATTATCACAGACAATCGATTTTTTTGGGACAGGTAATTAATATTAAGATATTGTAAACCACAAGTAACAAAATCTGTCTTAAGTAATAATTAAAATATAAGTTTTTCTAGACAGTGACTAACTGTGATATTTTCAGTCAAAATTTGGTCAGAGACGTATTTATGTCATTTATCGATTGCTGTTTCCTTTGTTAATCGTGACTTTGTAAGAGGGTTCGTTAATTGTAAATTATATTCATTGACATGCATAATTTGCAAACTTTTTCTTGTTGACTCTGTCACAACGACCAAAAACAAACTTGTAAATAACAGGGTATCAGGTGGGAATAAAATATTAATATACCTTTTTTATCCCCTGCATATGGGATCTGATGGTAATAGAAAATAATATAAAATAAAACGGATCCACCAGGGGATCGGTTTTAGGAGATCAGATGGGAATACAAGCACTACGGCATAAGGAAAAGTACTGATATTTATGTTTGCATATTATTTCAGTTCTATCCATGAAAGGGTTAAAGACATTCCCAATCTGATCAAGGTTTACCTCTCCCAAGACATTTTCATAAACTACATATTTGTAGTTTCATAAATTGGTGTCATCAATTTACCAAACCCCATTCTTTTGACATGACCGAAGCATGACCCTTATTAATCTAGTCACTACAACATCATTCAAACCTCAAAGCACTTTCACGCGCGTTCAAACATAGTTTGCGGTAAACAAGTTGCGATCGACCGATGAGAACCGCCTACATATGATTCCGATAATTATCTATTACATAATATAATGATACCACTCTGATTGGCAAAGTTCAGTTATTGTGCAAACTTGACTCAACAGACTTCGTTGCTTTTGCATGTCGATACTAGCTTGAATTAAACATTTTTCCCGTACTAATAAGGTTCATTTTACCTAGGTCGACCAGCAGAGAAATTACAGATATTTGAAAGATGTATATCGTATAGTACACATGTTCTATATATATCTAGTATATGTAAAATAAAAAAGTAAGTTTGTGTTTTTTTAGAAATCATGTTTTCACACTGTTATAGTAAACAGTGCATATCCTCAATTATACTATTTTTTTTTTCAAAGTCAACCGTTTGAGGTAGTATAAACTCTTAGCGAGACCGTAGTTAAAATGCTTTATTTTTCATATCTCGAATATGAATTCGAAATATAACGCAATAAATTTCGAAACGCCAATGTAAGTAATTATACATGTCTAGAGATAACTTCAGTTTTGATCTTTATGCCTATTTATTGTGTGTTATTAAGGCATCAAGAATCGTTGCCAACTTACTGGCCCAACCCGTATTAGAAATATGACCTGAATGGCCTTAGAAGTGTGTTTTCAGAGCCACTTTTGAGAATTATAATAAGAAGGGCCGTGCTTGTCATAACCAACGCTTCTGCATTTTGGTAACTTAGGAAATATTGGCACTTTTTTGTTTTTTTTCTAAATATCAAGGGACGGGACGATCAAGTCTTGCGCCTTATGGTAAGCTATACGCCTGTCCATAACAGTTGCAGTGCCACTCAGAGCTTTAAAGATCTGAGAGACACTACCACCCCGCCCGTCACCCTCAAACATAAGTTGACAAGTCCCATGTGCCTATAATTTTACCAGCATCCTTACCAAAACCGGAACACAGTAATGCTGACATTACTGCTTGGCGGAAGAAATAGATAAAGTGGCAGTGCTACCCTCGACGAGCTCTTTCACAAGGAGCTCTACTGCTACTACAATTGCTACTAAAATTCTAAAACTACTTACTTCTAATGGTTTGCTGATCATGATATTTAACAATTTCTTTTTTTACAAATCATTTCAAAAGTAATTAGAGTCGAACAACTACGTCGGAATAAAAACAATAAAACTTTAGATTGTTTAAACGTGTTTCCAGTCTACTTCTTTCCACGGTCAGCTATTGTTGAACAATATATTTTAATTCAAAGTGCTGATTCACCGCAGTTACTTCATCTCTGAGTAAATGTTTGAATTAAATTTTTAAAGTAATGTATATAGTTTTTTTTTTAATATAAAATGGTTAAGGGCTCGCATGCCAAAAAAGTTTTGACGTTGGCTCCGCCCAAATTTGTGAAACAAATATATGCCTGAAGTTCGCGTGACATGCGACAGGAGATGTTGAATTTTGCGCATTAAAAGTACCAAATTCGTTTTAGCGGAATAACTCTAAAACTAAAGGGATTAAAAAAAAATCCGTAGTGACAGTTGTCGATCATGCATAAATATAATTAATTATTTGATTTTTGTCCTAATAACCTGTAGCATTTCGAGGATAAATCGAAAAAATGTGACAAGTAGAGGTAATTTCGTGATTTTTATCTATCGAGGAAGCTTATACAATATTTTATTTTTAAAGTGGAACTTTAAAGTGGATATACCCCTGTAAAATCAAATCGAAGATTAGGATTTTTTCCTCTGCTCCCTCTTAAGTATTATATAAGTCAACAGCCCGGTTTGATTTTGAAATGATTTTAAAGTAAGTAGCAAAAAGTTGAATTTACGACATCGGTAAAAAGACAATGCAACAGGGTGGTTGCATTGTTGCTATTACATGTTATACTATATTTATTTCTTGTTTCTGGACTAGACGAACAAGTCATGGGTCTGGTGTTGAGAACACACCTATCCATGACTATCTAAAACACCACCAGACAATTTATTTAAGAGAAAGACTTCCTGTACGAAAATACTGCCACCATTGACTTAAAATTATATGGACGTCGGGTCCGCGCTAAAAAGTGTCCGAACTTATAGGGCGTTAAAATCGTATACAGAGCGTCATTCACGCTTTAGTCTTCGTTTGTTTGACTGACAGCGAAGCAAGCAAAATTAGACAGTACTGCGATGACATTACAATTTAAAAGCTTTTTCATATTCCTTTACATGTTACTACGTTTAAATAGGTTGACTTGGAACATTTTTTCGTGGTTTTTGTATTAGACCCGTCGTCCATTTATTTGTAAATCAATGAGTGCCACCTTTATTTTTGCCGCCAAATAATGTCAGCTATACTGCATTTCGGTTTTGAAGGGTAAGGGTGCCGGTGAAATTACAGGCACATTTGTCAACTCATGTCTCAGGGTGACGGGCGCAGTGTTAGTGTGTCTCAGTTTTCTTAGTTTTCATCTCTTTGTGATTTAAGGCTCTGTGTGGCATTGCGACTGTTATGGACAGGCGTGTCGCTTTCCACCAGACGCACGACTTCTTTCTCCCGTCACTAAGTATCATAAAAAAATTACGAAAAAACTATTTTAAGTGCTATGGAACGGCGTTTTTTCGCGGAGAAAAAAGAATAAATAATTTTAAATTATTTTTTAATTTGTGACTCTCTCATTTTTACACCAAAAACAATATCGAAAATAAAATAATTAAATTAAAAAAAAAACTAAAAAGAAAGATGTCAGTCGCTGAGGACAGGATTCGAACCTGCGCGGGTATAACCCATTGGATTTCAAGTCCAACTCCTTAACCACTCGGACACCTCAGCTCACGACAACTGCTCACCAAATTATCATTGTACTAAAAGGACAATGTCGTATGTGTGTCACAAATAGTTGAGCAAACATTCGTCATACATGACGTAGACATAATTATACAGGTTTTAATAAAAATGTGTACAGTAAGGCTTTATACAGGCTGTAATCGTTATGTGTGCCCAGGCGATTATTCCATAAATAAAAGAGATATCAAAAAGCTTTAAACTGATATAGAAACTACGTTACCTCATGAGTAAATCGACATCAATAACTTTTTAAAAATAAAACTAGAAATATCCAAAATTTTTACATTAAACGCTATAACATTTCATATGACATTCATAGAGAGGCTTTAGTTGACCTACTTTAAGAGGTAACAATAAGTTTACGGATAACAAAACTGGTATTAATAAAGTAATAAAACTATCGTATAATTGAATAAAATTGTTATTTCATAGATAATTATTTGGTCTAGTGTGAGTTTATTGTACGGGACAAAAAAAATCGCAATAGCAGAAGTTGGTCAAATTTAATAAAAAACTTGTTTCAATCCAAATTAACAAAATTTTCCTTTTCCTTTTTTTGTGATCCTTGTAGTAAGGATTACAAAAAAAAAGGAAAAGTGAGATTACAAACTTAAAACTAATGCAAATAAAGGCTAATAAATAATAATAAAGAATAACACAGATGTTAATTTGACAGTACTAATAAGAAGACGAAGACGACGGTAGTAAGAAGATTACCCATCCACATTGCAAAAACAAAGAAAAACTTACTATCTAATGTTAGTAATTATTTTTATGAATATGTACTAGGTTTAGGGTACACAATAGGGTTGGTTCAGTGTTCAAGAAATGAACCCTAGACCCTACCAGCTATGATACTCAATATGCGGTCTTATCGAGAAGTATAAATTTACTCCAGGCAAACTCAGGACGGAAACAATATCGTCAAATATTATTAGGGCCTTCATGGTCAAGTGGCTTGCGTGCCGCCATCTCAGAGGTCCCGGGTTCGATCTCCGGCAGGGTCAGTGTAGATACTTTTTTTTATAATATCAAATGACGGGACACGCCTGTCCATAACAGTTGCAGTACCACTCAGAGCTTTAAATCGCAAATGTCTCAGGGGCACTGCCACCGCGCCCCGAGTCCCAGTTACGGTAACGTACAGTTTAAGTCACAGTCCGCCATAGGGATACAAATCGTCGACTGCAATTCATCAGTTCAATCAGTTCTTCCACTGGGCCACCACCTCTCTAATTACTGAAACTTTCTTTCTTTCCTTTTGTTTAATGAGATGTAAACATAAATTCCCTTTCAGAAATGGATCGCCTTTAGTTTAATATTGATAATTAAAAGAACAACCTTTTACGTCAAAAACAATTGTGTCAATATAATACATACATTTAGATGAGGTCGGGCAGCGCCAATCGAACTGGCCGCTCTTGATATAGAGTAGTTTTTGACAGAAGTTTCCCAGCTCTACGCGACAACTCAAGGTTATCCCTTTATTATTGAGGAAGAATTCCAACCAACTTGTAAATATTGAAATTTTTTTTAATCTATTTTGTTTACAAATATACCCGTTATACACTTTAGAAACAGTTTATTTTCCAATCACTCGTTTGTATGCTACATCACTGACGCAATATATTTAACCCAGAGTTATACAAGTTTTGCTTCAAAAATATTCTATAAAAACAAACTACCTAAGAACGCGTACCTATCTGAGGTTTTCACTCTAAAGCGACACACGGCAACGTTGTGTAAAATGCCCTACTTGTATGATAATACATTTGTAAATGAGACTTCAGCATTTCAGACATCTTGTTTTGTACAAAAAACACGAGAAATCTTAACTACAACCAAGGGATTACAATGCAAAAAACTTTGTAGCACATCAGCGCTTTGGATATCTGAAACAATTAAGGTGGCGTCCACTGCAAAATACAGCGCCACAAATTGCAACAATCTGAGATGTTGACAATTCCCTGTGCCTTAGTTTCACCAGCATATTTACCCTTCAAAACGAAACACAGTAAATAATAACGTAGTAATACAATGATTATAGCGACATCTCTAGTCAGCGATGGTAACTGTAAAGGTACCTTTTTGAGTGAAGAAATAAATTTCTTACAGATGGCGCTACGGCATAAACATTCGTTAAAAACCAAAAATAAAGATCTGCAACAATCATATAGAAATATCGTAAGGTTCGCTGACACACGGCCACATTTAGTAGCGACGCAGACGCGATGCAGTCGCTAATCGTCTACTTTTACACACACGCGCCATTTTAAGCAGCAATGCAAGCGCGCGACTGCATTGATACAAACGCGCGATTGCATCGTTACACTTGGGGTTCACCAACGCTCGTTCGCATCGCTGCGAAAACTCGACGTGTTTAACCACTCTTAGTTAGCATAGCATCTGGCATGGTTTGCGGTATTCGATCATTGTTATTAATAATTATAACACAACAAACTAGTGGAGCAATTTCACAAAAAAATAATTGAATATCAAAGTAGTAAAATATCTAACATTCAATAAAAACCTTGAAAATTATAAAGAAACGCAGTAAAGTTACTACTACTTGGCGGCACAAATAGGTAATTTATAAGTACATTCTTAGACGAACTCTTTTGCAATGAGCTCTACTGCTACTAATGTCTCTGTTATCTCAACTACTCTATAGCGGTCAGTCAGTTTGTCGCAACATCTTACACAAGACAGAAAGATACAGTTTCGTTGCTCTAAAAAATCCAATGCATACAACATTGAGTCAATCTCAATATCATGTGCAACGGCGAATTGTATTGCGCAAACTTGTTTTTTCTTTCATTTTTATAGATTACTTTGAGAATTTTGTTGCTCATCTGTTTGAGAAACATTCTGGTTTCGTATTACTTTTGGGTTTATTTACCCAACCGGTGCGCCACATGTTGCACGTCATATCGGGTATCATATTCAAGTTTTCAGAAATAATTAAACAGTACATCACTATAACAATGTATCTAAATGTTACCTGTTACATTAAGAGTCTATACCTGAAATAGTTACAGTGAAAATGTTGAATCAATCACTTCAACAAACAACAAAACAACAACAAAAAACATATTATAAAATTTAGGATATACACTGATTACTAGACGATGTGGAAAAACGATACTCTTTAATGCCGTTTGTAATAAAATAATATAACTACGAGCTGTGGTAGTATAGATTCTTTAACTTTGTCCCAGGATTGTTGCGTTACGATTTTGGAAGGTACTGGTGAAACTGCAGGCACATGGGTCTGTCAACTTATGGTTCAGAGTGACGGGCGCAGTGGCAGTGCCCCCCAGAGCTTTGCAATTTAAAGCTTTATGTGGCACTCTAACTGTTATGGATTGCCGTGTCGCTAACCACAATGCGCAGGACTTGTCAGTCTCATCACTAAGTAATAGGAAGTTAGAATTAGTTGGATTTATTTTAAATAGTCGACGTGTCTGATCGTGAGTCGTGATTTGAATTGGGTTTTAGAACCGAAGCCTAATAGTTTGACTAACCGACTAGCAAGCAGAGGCCATAGGTTCGAATGCGGGCTCGCCTCTTAGTTTCTCGGAAAACATCGTGGTGAAACCTGGACATCAAAGAGGTTCACAGCCCTCGGAAAACATGTGAAGTCCTGTTCTGGACCCGCGCCCAGCGGTGGGACGTGTAAACGGGTCGATGATGACTGTGAAAACGGCAGCTTTTCAACTTCGAGGTCGACTATTCGAATCCTTGTAACAGTATTTATCTATCACTTTAATTTCTAACATAGGTATGGCGAAAGAAAACATAGTGATCAAACGAAAGCAGTACAACCCTTGGAAAACGTTTAAAGTCCACAAATTGCGTTGGCATTGCTAAACTTTCTTCTTAAAAGAGACCCGTGCTCAGCAGTGAGATGGATATTGTGTTACCTGTACCATAAATAAATGATTGAGTTAATTGGTTGAAATTTATTTATGTATAAGAATGTTCACATGACAGGAAGACATGAATTCTTAGCCATCATCATATTATATTAACTGCCTCCGTGACCGAAAGCTTGTGATGATGCGACCTCTTGCTCTGGTTGCGGCCACTTATTTTTGAAATTTTAAATCATTCTCTAATTCTTTTGCCTCGACTTTCTTACTTTGCTTCGTTCCGTCGTCACTTCCACCAAAATTCTCGATGAGGAAAGTCCGTATCCTCCTATCATGTAACTGCTCATAAGCAGCAATAATACGAATACAGACCCCTTGGGCGTTTATTTTACCTGTCCTATCTTTCTTCCTTCCTTCACCTTTTACAATAAATTAATGTGGGCCTAGCGTACTTTCTATCATTATTACTCCTTGGCCTCAAGGTTACCATGCTGATCTGCCGCGCAGAGGTCCCGGGTCCGATTCCCGAATCGGAGGAAATTTTTTATTGACCTACATTTAGTTATCTCGTTAGTTTGGGTGTAATTTGTGGTTGTCTATGCTTCACTTCTTCTTTTGCTTCACTAATTGCAATTCGTTTTCAGATGGTTTACCAAACTTTTAACAACTTAGGGAGTCCTCAACCCGTTAGCTTAATTGATTATTACCTAAAACGTCTATTTAAGGGGAGACCTATGGCCAGTAGAGCGACGTATTTGATGGTACTATGATGATTAGGCAACCCGATCGATTATTAAAAGTCTAAGATTGAATAGCAGAGTTTGAAACATTGCAAGCTATATTGATTATGTAAAAAGTTGCTACCGAGGAAGACATAAAGTCCTTTAAGAGATGACGCTAGAATTCTACTAACCCAGTTTCTACGAACATTATGATATGCAAGAGACTATAATTTTAACGACTGAACTTTCGATTAGAATCGATGAGTATCCTTTAGAACAACACAATAAGACATTAAAGAGTTGTTATTGCGCATTACTTGATCTATAAAATTGAGGCATCACTCCAATAAGCGATTGAAATGTAACCTATTACGTCACTAATGGGTAATGGAGGCCCTTTCGTGTAATATTTGTAATTGAGGTAGGTAGTAATTACGTAAGTAGAGGTGCATGTTCAAATTATGATGTCACGCCCGAGAAATATAATCGTAAACATTTCAAACAAGAAACAATTTCTAAACAAGCCAAAAAACGACTGACAAAGGTATACATTTGGAGTATTGTACAGTAGGGAAGTGAGATACGAATATAGAGAGACAGATAACAACTGAAAGTATTTGAGATGTGATGCTGGAGAAAAATGGAGGAAATCAATTGGACGGAAAGACAAAACAAAAAAGAGATTATTAAAAACAACAGAGAACCAAGAACCAAGAAAAAAAAGTTTTAGCATTTGACACGTTTCGACAGTTTTCTTAAAATCATCATAGAATTAAGGATCGAAGGAAAGGCAGAGGAAGAACCGAGAGGAAGGTATTTAAATCTGATAAGGGAAAAAAGTCTTGTAATATCAGGAAATCAAAGTTAGGGCGTTAAACAGAGATGGTTTTTGGAGATTACTTTATTAACAAGAGCCTAGATTTTAAATAATAATAAGAAGAGAAAACTGCAAGGATTCATTCGGTGTCAACAAAAGCATCTGTGGTCATCCAATTTCATCTGATAGATGTAATAGAAAAAGAAAGAGAAACCAGAGCAGCGATGACAGTGAACTTACAGATATACTTCGGGCGACACTAAAAGCGCACGTCAGTCATTAAGTCCCAGAAAAGGGAGAGCACTGGGTTACGAAGACAGGTATAAGAAAGTTAATAATCTGAACTAAAAAGCTACAATCCAATACACGGGAAATCCTGCAGTTATTCACTGTTTTTTATGAGCACGATCATCAGTGCTTACACCTTTTGTTATTTGCATTTTATAGATACATAAAATATTTGTAAATAACCAAGAACGCCTATTCACGTAATACCTTAAACAAAAGCGTCGCATCTAATTCAAAAGTCTTATATCACCAATGGACGAGTCGGCGAGTAAGTGCCCGTTCGTGTTGACTACAGATATACGTGCTTTTACGTCATTAGTTTACGAGTATTTATGAGTACAAACAAGAAGATAGTGATGTTGAATTATTAAATTATACCGAAATAAGTTTCATTCTTTGAGATATTAACAGTCAATGCACAATCTTTGCTGATGATGTCTCAATTTGCCAAGACGCAAATGGTTGGTTAATGGTTCTAAATTGGACCTTAAACTAAATATGATCACAAGTTGGCTCGACATACACAACTTGGCAATTAATATTGATAAGACAAAACTAATACAGTTTAAGCCCTATCAAAAGACTCCGTTAAATATTAACTATAAATATAAAAACCTATCTCTACAAACAATAACCTCAGCAATGCTGTTGGGAGTGAAATTTTTTTATGTTTTTTTTTTTGTTTTTTTTTATAATGATAACGCTCACAATCAACTAAGGAAACCCAGTGTCGCGGGTGCCATGGACACACACATAGACAACCACAAATTACACCCAAACTCACAAGAGAAATAAATGTAGGCCATACAAATATTTCTCCCGGCCCGGGAATCGAACCTGGGACCTCTGCGCGGCAGTCCGGCATGGAAACCGTTCGGCCACGGAGGCAGTTAAAATTTGACATGAACTTGAGCTGGAAACCGCATGTTGAAAAATTAGCAGCTAAACTTTCTTCTGTGACTTACGCGCTGGGTCATTTAAAGATGGTCACGCATTTCAAAACAACCCTAGCAGTTATCACGCGTACTGTCATGCTAGATTGAGCTATGGCATCATACTGTGGGTAAATGGTATCGAAATCGAAAACATCTTTGTATTATAAAAAAGGTGTACCTATACACATTCTGTTCAACCTTCAGCAAACAGAGTCATACAAGCCTATATTCATAGAAAACGGGCATTCTTATTGTGACCTCGATATATATATATATATATATATATTGGAATCGTGTACGTTTGTTGGAAAGCACTCACATTTGTATTCCCCGATAAAAACAGTAAAACGAAATAATATAACTCAAAATAATGTTAAAGCACCTTTCTATAAAGATATGCACAGCTGCTCCACATTCTATGGCTAGCAAAATATATAACGAAACGTCTAATCACCTTAAACTTGTACAAAATTACATTACATTAGTAAATCATTTGAAACAACTCCATAGAGCAAAAAATATATAATAATATACCTAAATCTTCAAATATTTTACAATGTCATCACAATCTTTGAATGCATTATAATGTTCGTGTTAGAATTTAAATAAATTGAATTTTGATAAACAGATATAGATAGATATAAGATTAAGATAAGAAGTTGATATTAGCTTCTATGTTTTATTATCCGAATTATTATTATATTAATATTCATTGACAACAACACGTTCGATAAAATTTTTATTACTCTAAAATTATGAATATTAAAAGATTTAAACATGGTTAACAATTGTATAGTGGAAAAAAATATGAATGTAATACGATAAAACTCTAATTTATATTACCATGGTTAAAATGTATATTATATAATAAGTGTATTTAAATACGCCCTTACATGTTCTCACATGTAGTTGCTACCATAGTTCTAAGTTTGTGCATTAAAACACTTACGATTTTTTGTGAAATGCAAATAAATAAATAAGATATCGAAACAACCAGAGTAATCGACATAATTCAAAGAATTGCTAAACTTAAGTGATAGTGGGCGGGGAAAATTGCTCGCAGAACAGATGGGGCTAAAAAGTACTCCAGAGATGATCGCGTACAGGTAGACGTGGCGTGGGCAGACCACCTACAAGGTGAACCGCTGACACGGTAAAAGCTGCAGAATTCGACAGCAATAATATGTGCGGCTTGGATTGAATATTTCCCAAATTCACAAAGAAATATGACCAAGAATTGGGGACTATCTGTGGCAGCATGTAGATACCCGTGACTTTATTTTCCAAATTACGTACAATTGAAAATGTTTAGCATTTCTCGCTAACTGTGAAAAAGAACCTAGTGAAGAAATTGCATGTCCAAGAAAGTTTATACCTTTTGAAACATCTTTAAATTAAGTCAATATAAGAAGTATATTAGCAAGAATTATATCACAAAGGATTTAGAACCTTGAAAACTGCTCCAACAGCCCATAGTTCTTCTCATTAGCTGTAAATTCTGCAAGCTATTGTAGGTTTTACGTCATAATCATAGAGTCTCATCATTAAGGAAGTTATTTAATCATATTTCTTAACAAGTGAATGTATAATCTTTATTAAATCTTACATTCAGTTAACACAGTACATTTAAGTGAGCCGCTTAATGTTTGAGTCCAGTTGCAAATACTTTGTTAATAACGTTATTCAGTATTCACAGTTATAAGTACTTGTGAAAGTGAACCTCTTAGGAATAATCTCTAATACTGCAATAACTTATCAGTACCAGATGCTCAATAGCACGGTTCTTGATATTTTTTTATATATATCCAAGGTACTGACACTTTTATCCTTTTGGATGGCTAAGCTTATTTTCTGGCGGAAATTGCTGTTGGCTTCGGAGGCGAATTGAAGGCTTTTTAGAGAGAAGTGTCCTCTGTGGTCTTTTTTGTGATATCAAATGACGGGACATCAAGTCATACGCCTAGTGGTAAGCGACCAGCCTATCCACAACAGTTGTATAGTGTAAAGAGTTGAGGGGTACTCCTACTGCACCCGTTACCTTAACACAGATAGGTGACAAGTCTCTTCTTCTTAGTCGTTATTTTCATTGATGAAGGTGGTTATTTTTTTAGGTTAGTTGGTTTATGGACGATTTTCTACCATCTGATTCTGTCTTCGGCCTCTCTCGCGACAGTTGTTATAGGGACCAGTGAAGGCGGTCACTTGGTCACTCCATCGGCTAGGTGATCGACCGAGGAGTCTCTTTCCCTCCAAGATTGTCAAGTTTGGCAAGATTGTCTGGTTGTCAGCGAGCAATATAACTAAATTACTGTAGGATTCTCTGGTAGCATATTGTGGAAATTCTATCTGCTACTGCTATAAATACTAAGCTGCTGACAAGTACTACGTTCCTGTAATACACCAGCACCCTAACGCTTCAAAACTAGAACGTAGTAATGTTCACAGCATGCATGCTTGGCAACAGAAATAGATATGATGACGGTATTTCCCTGGACGAACCGGTTACTCTTCTAGTTCAACTTTTTCTGCAAAATTAAATTAGTATACTACTTTTCACCACACTAGCGCGGATGCTTACTTTGCTTACTTTCTCTTTAGAAATAGAAAAAATGCAAAAGATTTTTGAAATCCAAACTTGACGATGGGCTGTGGTGCACCTAACTTTTTCTTTCGATAAAAATAAACTATGACACGTTCAACTACGCGATTTGTCGTACATTATTAATGTAATATAAATCCGTTGGCATATTTTATTCTCATTACTGGTGAAGAGTTGTGTGTTTCGTTCGGTAGCAAAGTTGTTTTGCATCTCGTGCCTTTGAAACCCTCGCTACGCTCAGGAATCAATCTTACTCTACTCAATGCTCAAGTCAGGATTTGAGCAGACTTGAGTATGATTTCAAGCACCGGATATACGACTCTAATGGCAAGGACTTGAGTATGATTTTCAGTGCTCACTGCAATACTCAAGTCTTGACTTGAGTATTGAGTAGAGTTCTGGAATACGACCCTTAGAATCCTTCGCTTGCCCAAGTTTCAAAACATCACTCGCGTCAAACAGCAACTTCGCAGCCTTGCATAACAAATAACTATTCTTTACTTATTAATTAATTAGATTAATTAAAACAGTGAACTGACGGTGGTTAGTGCGTGATTATTTTTTGCATCGTAACAACTTGCGCATTGACACCCGTTATGGACCCGCCGGAGACAAGGTGATCCGTCTCGTGAAAACGCGTCTCGATCTCCTGACGTTCCGAATACGTGTAACTTCTCACACATCTGACTGCCGCATGTCAAATTAACAAAATTAACCTCACTAATTACTTGTAATTAACACGAGCTGCTCTCACTCATTGAAACTAAAAGTTATATAACGTAAATCACACCGTGTAAGTGAGGACACTCACTTGACCCACATTTTAAGGTGTTTAAATTTCTTTTTACGTTCGGATGACATGCATTACATTATTTTCGGTGAAGTCGAGTTAGAACCGCTCGTATTTTTACCTTCATCATTATCAACATCACTTCATATACATTCCACTGCTGAATACGAGACTGCTATGCTGGTAAGTCCGTCATGATGGCCCAATGCGGGTTATAAACCTTTATCGATGTACAGGTTTTATTACGTTGTTTTTTTTCCACCGTTGCCAATAGGTAATAAATAAATATTAGACAACATCTCACAAGTTGCTCTGATCTCCAAAGAGATTAACTAAAGCATTTGTGGTATGGAAATCCGAAACAACGCCGATGCCACAGCCACCCAAACCCGAGAAAACATAGAAAAGTTACTTTTTTTACCCGGCCGGGGATCGTACTCGGGACCTTAGAGCTATGGCTACACTATGGAAAATAGTGTGCAACTCAAACACAGAGATTGTTTTGTAATGTTGTCAAATATTGACTAAACATTTTTGTTATATTTTACATACAAAAAATTACACCTACCAGAGTCATTACATCACCCACGCGATATCAATCACTTAACAAAAAAAAAATATGTTTACATAATGCGAGTGATAGGAGAACGGATGCGTCTGCTCAGTTGACCTGTACATCGCGCCAGATCACTACATTTTGGTTTGAGCGCGTTTCCATTTACTTAGAACTTTACTGAAGCGCGCTTTAAGGAAACTGATGAATTTATAATGACCTTCTGTTGTTTTATAATATCAAGTAACAGGACGAACAAATCGTGCGCCTGATGACAAGTTTGTCACCCTGAGACATAAGTTGACAAGTCCCATGTGTCTGTAATTTCCTTCCAAATTCACCTTCAAAATTAGAACGTTGTAATGCTCACAGAGTCGAATTTTGCTCGACATGTTTCGAACCAATTCGCGGTCCTTAATCATGAGATTTCGCGGCGGTGACTCGACGGAAACTGAGCGCCAAAGCCCTGGCAGCCCGATCACTCAGTACGCTTCGTTTGCTTCATTTTTATTAAAGTCATATGCAGGATGCTCACTACAACTAAAACGCCACTTTCTAAAATCTCGTCTAAACCAACCACTGACGTAGTACCTAACACTGTGGAGGTTTTCTATTTAAAATTGTATACTTTACTATTAATATTTGTGTACCAATTGCTAGCTCAACACTCTGAACTCGAAGAGTAATTTTAAATGCGTGAACTGTATTTACCGTGTATGCTTACAAATAAATAGTATAGTACTGCCTTTGCATTGGTAATCGAAATCAAGAGCATCCTGTTACAATTGAAACAAAAGAACGCTTACACGAACGTTCAAAAAATAAATTACAAAAAAAAAACATTCCAAATGTAGTGAGTCAATGGACACACGCGGCATTAGGAAATACAAATCAAATCTTAGTGCGAATCTCGGCCTTTCTCCGATGAGCGATGGCTTTAGATGATCTCTACTCGTAGTTTGTGCGGTCTATTATTTGTACACTCGTTAACTAGAGGTTTAATTAAAAATCATATCTAAGAAAGCGACTACAGCCGCCTAGAAATTTCAGGCACTACGGATGTAAGCTCTTAGGGCACCTGTACCTGTAACGCGGTGTATCTCTATACCCAAGAGCAAGTCGTGGGTCTGGTGGTAAGAGATACATCTGTTCATAACAGTTGCTGTGATCTGAGGGGCACTGCCACTGTACCTGTGACTCCGAGACATAAATTGATAAGTCTCATGTGCACGTAATTTCATCAGCACCCCCTGCCCTTCAAAGCCGGAGCGTAGTTAATGCTTGCATTACTGATTGGCGGCAGATATTGATAAGGTGGCAATACTTCCCTGGACGAACTCTTTCACAGGGTGCTCTACTGCTACAAAATTCTGTGTTACATTTAATTTCACTTTACCTTAAACAATTATATAATCCTTAAGTTCTGATCCATTTCTTTTTACGAAATTGTTATTGTATTATATCTTCATTATGAAAAATTTACGTTTGTCCAACTTCCTTGAACAAAGGAACTGTATTTCCTCATAATAAACAATAACTATAGTCTTCATTTTGTAAACAATTACGGCAAATTATTAACTTCGGCTCGTGACTGTACCAAGAAACAAGAACTTAATGAAAGTTATTGGGGCGTGGTACATTAAGACATTCTAACTTGTATATGACATAAAATATAATATATCCGTTCATATATTGTGTATTTTTTATAAATAATAGTTAGTACAGTAACAGTCAACCGTGACCATGCGATCTGTAATGGGCGCAAAAAGTAGGTTTGTTTGAAAAAACAAATTTACGCGATTTAAATCAGGAACAATAGTTTCATTTCCTATGTGTAACAATTGCGAAAACCTGAGAACTCGATAGTTAGTAATTAATTTTTTTATTGAATTTATATGCAATTATTATTTGTGAAATAACTCCGAATTTGACGAAATACTTTCATAAAAAAAACAAATACAAAAGATCCAACACAACAAGCACATAGAAAAATTCGTGAGGTCGGCTGGTTAGTTTCGTGGCATAGTTGGCAAAGCGTCTGGCATGGTTTGCTAGGAGACGTCGGTTCAAATCCGGCCGGATCGAAGGAACTTTTCGTTAATTAATAATAATAGTTAGGATTCTAATAATTTTAGACAATATGTGTAGGCCTCTGCTCGCATTGGAACGGCATAATGGACTATAGCATCCCTTACGAAAGAACTGTAAATAAAAAAAAAACTACATACTAGTTACAATCTTTTTTGTTTATTTTTAGTAGCGTAAAGCTTCTTATGAAATAATTCGCCCAGGGAAGCAATGTGAGCATTACTGCATTACGGTTTTGAAAGGTCTAATCTAATATTATAACTGTAATATATGGACTGTAGTTGTCTGAAAATAAATGATTTTTGATTTTTTTTTTTATTAAAAACTTTATGGTTTGCTAGAGTAGTTATTATTAGTATAGTATTAATATTAGTTCTTTTACCTGTTATAACTTCGATATCCGATAAATCGGTATAAAATAATTACCGGCACCTCTAGGTGTGGTATGCGTCTACGGCTGCATGTATCGCGTGAGCGGTTAAGAGTTCGTCCATGGAATTACTGCCACCATATCTATTTCTGCCGCCAAGCAGTAATACACTACACTCCGGTTTTTGAAGGGTAAGGTGCTGGAGAAATTACAGGCATATGGGACTTGTCAACTTACGTCTCAGGGTTACGGGCGCAGTGGCATTGCCCTTCAGATCTTTGCGATTTAAAAGCTTTGCACTGCAACTGTTATGGGCAGGCGTGTCGTTTACTTGTTAATCTAAGAAAGTCTAGAAGTCTTACCGAAGCGCAGCAGTTTTTCTTATTTTATTTATTGGAGTTACGCTACGACCTGTACAATTGTATTTATTATGCTAGTTTCAAATTTGAAGTCGAAGAACGGCCGCGTAATTCCGATCGGAAGTTGTGCAACTTGAGTGAATGCCTAGAAACCTTCGCGCTGCTCGCCGTGCTTCGAAAATACAACGTAATGTGGACGAAAATGTTAAAGACCTGTAAGCGGAGTGTACACCAGCTGCACCTACATTAAGTCATAGGTTAAAGTGTAAAAGCTGCCGCTATAAAGTTAAATAAATATTAGACAGCATCAGTCACGTTGCTCTGATCCCAAAGTAAGTTAGTATATAGTAGTACTAGAGCTCCTGCCTACCAAGTACTAGTACCTTACCTATTTCTGCCGCCAAGCAGTAATATCAGCATTACTGTGTTCCGCACAGGTACATCGGACTTGTCAACTTAAATCTCAGGGTGACGGGCGCAGTGGCCGTACCCCTCAGGTCTTTGCGACTTAAAGCTCTGAGTGGTACACGTGTCGCTTACCATCAAACGCACGAATTGTCCGTCCCGTCACTTGATATTATAAAAAAAAATGAATAAAAATAAAGTTACATTAGCACTTGTGTTATGAAAATGGGAAAAACGACGGTACCACAAACACCCAGAACCAAGACAATATAAAAAAATTGTAATTTACACTGACCCGGTCGGGGACGTAAGAAATGGAGAAATGGCGACACCATGAAAACCCGTGTGCATGCCACTCGATCATGGAGGTCATCAAGTTACTTTTTTATAGTGCTGCGTGTTGTTTCAAGCGGAAGCGGGGTATGTTCTTACTTTTATTTATTTTTATTTTTTTATTTTTTATATTCTTCCCTTCCTTCCCCCAATGGCGTACTATTTATATCCTACGAAAATCAGGCGTATCCCGAGAGCAAACGGCGAACAAATTACGACTATTAGCAAATCCTTTCATCATGATGATAAACAATATCCCACTCTTCACCATGGCAGCTACTACTAGTTACGCGTTTAGCGGCAGTAACTTCCTGGCAACATTAATATAGTACATATATCATAGATACGATAAAAAGTTGCTACTTGATTTCTGTACACAAGCGGAAGTCATTGCTTATACAGTTTGTTAAAAATATACAAAGTTTTAACGTTTCTTACTGAGGTTAGTAGGTCATATAAATTATTGTTGAATGTCAAAAAATTAAGATGAATATTCCAGAAGTGCGTTCCATGCATAAAATAAGTGCGTATTTGACATCACTCTCACCTGATGGAAAGTGACGACGGAGAGGGCACACCTAAAAATACCTATTCACTCTCGCCATGAAAAGGCCTATGTTATACTGTTCAGGGAACAGTTGCAGACATCTGCAAGTGAATTCAACTCCACAGCCGTTCGCTATATAAATATGGATTCGCTATAAAAATGTCGTGCGCTCGGAAACCCAGCCCACGTCTGGTCCCTGATTCTTGCAATTCCCGCCCACACTCCCCGATGATTTCTTTTTGGATCTTAACTATAGTACTGATTTTCGCGTAAACTACAATTTGGGGCTATTTAAGGCTAAAGTGATGAGGCATTGTGAAATTATAGGAGTACGCACGTGGGATATGTCAACTTATATCTCAGGTTACGGGCGCAGCGGTAGCGCCCTTAAGATCTTTGCGATTTAAAGTTCTGAGGGTCGTATTCTAGAACTCTACTCAATGCTCAAGTCAGGATTTGAGCAGACTTGAGTATGATTTCAAGCACTGAAAATACGACCCTAATGGCAAGGACTTGAGTACGATTTTCAGTGCTCACTGCACGTCAGGACTTGAGTATTGAGTAGAGTTCTGGAATACGACCCTTAGTGTCACTACAACCGCTATGTACTGGCGTGTCGCTTACTACCTGGTGCACGACTTATTTGTCCCGTGAATTGGTATCATAAAAAACTAGACAAACACGTTCAATCGTCTGTCACATCTACTTTTATATAAAAATTCATTGAAGTCCATTAGACGTAAATATAATCTAATATCTAAACTTGTGGTTGGTCACTTTCCCTTTAAATCATCATTGGCCACAGCCCGAATTTATCCATTGCTGAGCATAGGCGCTATCCACCATGATCCTGCGCGATTTTTGAAAACCCTTGACCCTTGGAAAAATATTGAAAGCTTTCAAAGTCAAAGTCAAATAATGATATATTCCATAGGTAAAATTTTTACACTTGAAAACATTGACTTACAATTATATGGACGTCGGGTCCGCGCTAAAAAGTGTCCGAACTTATAGGGCGTTAAAATCGTGTACAGAGCGTCATTCACGCTTTAGTCTTCGTTTGTTCGACTGACAGCGAAGCAAGCAAAATTAGACAGTACTGCGATGACATTACAATTTAAATTCAAAGCTTTAGCTTTTTCATATTCCTTTACATGTCACTACGTTTAAATAGGTTGACTTGGGACATTTGTTTCGTGGTTTTTGTATTAGACCCGTCGTCGATTTATTTGTAAGTCAATGCTTGAAAACGTCATTTTTTAAGCTACAGCTCGTTCACTACGCTGACCTCCCTGAGAAGAACGAGCAGGAAACTCTATGGATTGCTCTTTTCAAATAAACTTAAATGCTATGGAATACATTTTGAATAATATTTGTGTGGAATCTACACTCACGTTGTCTTTCCATACATCTTTATTTAACACGTAGTCTACAATTTTGTAATATAACTTTTCAATTCAAATAGTTTTAAACTTAGGAAATGGTAATCTTAATATATGCTCCGGAATCTTATTGTAAAAACGTATACAGTTCCCCATAAAAATGGTTTACCTTAGTTAAACGAAAATGTGGTACCATGAGTTTGGACTTAGTGTATGTATTTACACAGCTACCATAATTAACATTTGAATAAATTCAAACTGCGAAATTCCTACCGCAATCGCACGAACTCAAAATTTTACTTACTTTTAGTTCGCCTTTAATTATTATTCACCATACTTTTGATAATGTTACTGTTAGAGAGTTTGCGTACGTCCGCATCAGTTCCGAATCCGGGAAATAACGGTCCGAAATGTTCATCATCAACATCATATCAGCCGGAAGACGTCCACTGCTGAACATAGGCCTCCCTCAAAGATTTCCAGACCAGTCGATTGCACGCGACGTGCATCCATCGGTTACCCGCCACCCTTACCAGGTCATCCGTCCGTCTTGTAGGGGGCTGTCCAACTGATCGCCTTCCGGTTTATGGTCTCCATTCAAGAACCTTTCTGCCCCCAACGGTCATCACTTCAACTTGTTAACCCTTTGAGCTATGTCTGATTCGACCACGTAGAGAAATGCCGAGCTTTGCTCGCTCCATAGCTTGTAGAGTGAATGTGAGCTTTTTTTTTTGAGGCCCATAGTAAGTGACCACGTCTCAGAACCGTAGGTCATCGCTGGCAAGACTCGTTACAGGGATTAATTTGTCTCTAGGTGTACAAGCGCTTATCGTATATTCTCGGCGTTATGGCACAAACGACCCTCGAAGTGGGTCCGAGTTTTCTGGACTTATATAGTCTCGAATACGAATCTGAACCACTGCGCAAACGCGCTTAGTCAGCTGATTTTACTTATTTTGCTGTCAAACTTCTGTCATTTTATCTTATTATGGAAATGCCTAGAATTAATCTGAACCTAATTCGTCCGAAGCATTAGAAAATTACTAATAGAGAATCGAATACATTTAATTTTTAATATGCATAAATGCAATAACTTACTTTTTTTATGATAGCAAATGACGGGACGAACATGTTGTGTCTGGTGGTAACCGACACAATCGCGAAGATCTGAGGGGCAATGCTATTGCGCCTGTCACCCTGAGACATAAGGTGACAAGTCCCATGTGCCTGTAATTTCACCAGCACCTTACCCTTCAAAAACCGGAGTGTAGTGTATTACTGCTTGGCGGCAGAAATAGATATGGTGGCAGTAATTCCACGGACGAACTCTTAACCGCTCACGCGATACATGCAGCCGTAGACGCATACCACACCTAGAGGTGCCGGTAATTATTTTATACCTAGATATCGGATATCGAAGTTATAACAGGTAAAAAAACTAATATTAATACTATAAAAAAAAATCAAAAATCATTTATTCTCAGACAACTACAGTCCATATTTTACAGTTATAATATTAGCTTAGATAATTTAATAGTTCATTAATGCCTGGGTCTGTCATTTAAAAAAAATAAACAACTTCAAAAATACGTCATATTTATCCAAGTACACCAAAAATTTCATTAGTGCTTTTTAAGTGCAGGATTTGCGGTGTATTACTGCATTTTATTTGAGATGTTTTTGTTGTAGTACGGAGGGTATTTATTTAGCAATGCAGAATAATAATTTTTATTTATAAAAACTTGTGTTTAAACTGAATGCTTTTCTAATTTGCGAAACCAAATAGCCGCCATTTTGCGGTAGGAGGAGCGCATCGCGTGAGCGGTTACATAAAAATATAGAATTAAATATTTATAGTCATTTAAATATATAACATTTAGCAATTTCAGTATCGGACACAATGATTGGCGTATAATGATAAATGATTATTGCTTGCGTTTATTTAAGACTTAGTCTTTTTGCTTTCACAATTATATCCAAGTGATCGATGGATCAATCTGTCTATAGATTTATTTATGATATTTCGTAAACGTTGTGTAGTAAAGGACGAATTTTATGTAGACAGCGTTCACTGATATTCAAAAAAGAATGTTTGATTTTTGATTTGCGGTCAGATGATCGAAGTAACGAAATGAAGATGCTGCGCTGGATGTGTGGAGTTTCACGGAAACACCGTGTCAGAAACTCCCGCATCCGCGGCAGCCTTCACGTCCGTGACATTGCAGATAAACTGCAAGAAAGCCGCCTACGTTGGTACGGCCACATCTTACGGAAACCAGCATGCTACGTGGGAAACAAATGTCTGGCTATGCCACCTCCGCCGGACCCCGGTAGAAGGGGCAGACCCAAGAAGTGCTGGCTTGACGTCGCCAAGGGTGATATGCCTGCCAATGGTCTCACCACTAAGGCTGCCGAAGACCGTGCAAAGTGGAGGAGAAAAAGCAGGAAAGCGGACCCCGGGCTCCGCAGCAACACTGCTGAGGACGCAACTGGGACAACGCTCAGATGAGAGAGAGAGAGAGAGAGAGAGATCGAAGTAACGAAAACCTGTTAGTCGCATGTTTGCGTATTTTGTTTTGACAGAATTGTGAAGCGCTTTGAAAAATATTTACTAACCTGACAACGCTTTTTCTCTGTGCATACCATACAAATACACA
>NW_020654810.1:1513777-1541923 GCF_003589595.1 Hyposmocoma kahamanoa | reverse complement strand
AGAACCTATTGCAATAAAACGGCAATTTCATACTTTAACCCCTAATAATAACGCACACATTAAACATAGGCCCGCACTAGAAAAACCCTGTGTCTCGGATGCCATGGACACACACATAGACAACCACAAATGACATCCAAACTCACAAGATAATGGGCCATGCAAATATTTCTCCTGGCCTGGGAATTGAACCTGAGACGTCTGCGTGGCAGTCCAGCAAGGTAACAGTTCGGCCTCGGAGGCAGTTAACTAAGTAATTTGATCGCATGGTACTAGCTGTTATCTTTTTAAAGTCTGGAGTTTAGGTTGTTTATCGTAGGAAATTTGTGATACGTGTTATTAATCTTTATTTTTATTATATATTTATTATTATTTTAAAGAGGTAGTTTGAAATGTTGTCTATTAGCTGAAAATATTATATATATATTTTTTTAAAGGGATGATAGTAATTACAATAACACACATCATCGGCAACATTGACAGAGCTTCTTTAATAAACATTACACGTAAAAGTTAGTAATTTTTTACTTTAAAAGTAAGCATTACACTTCTTGAGCTCACATCAAGTTATATAAAAAAAGGTAGATCTTCGATTTTATTTAAGATGTCAAATGTCGGGACAAGCAAGTCGAAGATCTGATGAGTACTAGGTACCACTGCACCCGTCACCCAGAGACATAAAGCACTTACCTCACATTAATGCTTGGTGGCAGGAACAGGTAAAGAGCGAATATTTCTCTGACGAACTCTTCCGCTAGGTGCTCTACTGCTTCTAAACAATATACAAAATAAATAAATAACGCACATACTTATAGCCCCGCCCTAGGGAAACACTGTATCGTGGGTAGCATAGACACACACATAGACAACCAGAAATTATACCCAAACTAACGAAACTCACTATGTTAACCGTTCGGCCACGGCGGCAGTTACATAGGTGAAGAATGTTCGTTTTGAAAAAGTAAATCGTATGTCTTAACACATATGACTTAATGTCAGATACCGCAGTTTCTTGGAACAGCGATTATATAACCATGAAATTCATGTGTCCATAAGATAACATTAAACTAACACGTTTAAATCGCACTTCATGTCCTTGACCTCTTGATATCAAGTGCAGATTTGTCACGGATTTGCAACATGCGCGTGCGCAAGGCATGATAATATCAATGTTCAGAGTAACCTTTGCATTTTAGCAAGGATCTTGAGAAATGAAGTCATGATATGAAAAAATTGATTTTTGTGTTTGTAACCAAAATTATAAATTATTGTAAAATTATACGCAATTTCAAAACTTCGTTTCACACTTTTTTGTTTCAAAACCTTGTACAGTTTATGTAAATGAGAAATCAGAAATGTAAACGAGAACGTTCTCACATTGTCTCCCAGAAAAAATGTTATGTAACCAATACACTTAGTTCAAATAAAGATAACAATCAAATAGTTCATGAATGTTAAACTTTAATACAAAATTTCCTTTTACAGATTCAATTTCACTTTATTACGTTAGAGATACAGTTAAAAAGACTAGATAATGTAAAAAGAATAGATAAAATTTATAATTGACCTACCATAGTAAAGCCTCGGGATACATACCACTGGCACTGATTAATTTTTATTTCATTTCCCTGTCTTTATAGAGGATAAGACCGTGATTACACCTAAAACGTCAGAGTTAAGTAGTTAGTATAAAAATTTGTGCATGAGGACGAGGATTATGCTAATGGTGACGATATCACTGTATTGTCCCTTTGGAGACTCCTAGGACACGAAAGAAGCACAGAAGTGACTCCACTTGAACTATGAAGAGATGCAACTGGACAAACGAAATATAATCATAAGATATGTAAATATCTACCCTTTTCTATCAACTTCTATGAATGCAAACGTTACATCTCTGGATAAACTTCAGTCTAAATTACATAGGTATATGTATACTTACTAGTAAAACGTATTGTTTTGTAACAGACTGTACGTAGAGGTCAGTGCGTGGGAAAGTCGGGTCAAAGAATTTTTAGTTTTATTGTCGTCCTACAGACGTAATCTAGTTACTATTGCTACATTATAGTGGTCACTTTAAAATACATTGTCTTGAAAAAAATCTTTTGAATCAACCTACACAAATGTACAATTTAGTTTTGTAAATTCCAACCTTGAAGAAAAGAGTACAGGAACCGTTAATAAGAACTCGGCTCGTATAAAAAAACTTGCTCTTGACACACTTCGTTCTATATTATAGGCCTATCTGTGTAAACTGTGGTTGTTTCCCATGTTCAAGCCGGGATGGCGCGGGCTTCGCCTCTAGAGCGACTGATATTAGTGTCTTTGAACAAAACGCTTTATATATTTTCAAGCTTTCAGCTTGTCTCGTTGAAGCCTTAGGTTATTAAAAAGCTTCACCAGCTCACAGCTTCACAGTGTAAAAAGTTTAGATGATCTAAAGGGGAAACGTTACCCGTCTCCTGAAAACGATTTCTCAATATGTTTGTTTTTCATAAAAATTTTCCATATTAACTTTTCTACCTTAATATGGTTTTCTTTATTATTAAGCATAATTAGTATTTTTTGCCCATTTCCCATATCACACATACTTTAAAACTCAGTTGCTGATCTATTTCTTGAATTTATCTTCATCCTCTTTCTACCAGATCTGGCGTTCTATGAGACACACTTATTATAAGTAAGAAAGTTATATGAATTAATAGAAAAAACGCCATCAGAACCGATCCTTGTAGAAGCCACATCAAAATATCATGAATTATGGACTTAGTTGTAACCGAGAAATCTAGCAATATAATTAGCACCATTTTATCTAACATAAAATATCAACACAATGTGTTTATGAAATTAAAACTTTTGTAACAGCATCTCATTACCTATTTTGAGAGATGAGGTAATAAAAACTGGAAATCGCTTACTACGCGAAAGATATACCGCTAACTCACCTTAAGCAACGTTGTGGCTGGTAAGGATTTATAAGAGCTACTGTAGTAAAGATAAATATGTATTATAATGATAAGTATATCGTAGTTACCTGAGGTACAACTAGATCAGCGTACAATGTTGAATAATCAAAACAAAATTTTAAATAGTAATATCGAATTATATGAGCTGGTTGGAGGTAGTATAATTTATTTCACTGTAAGTACAGAACCAACCAGACGGGTACCAACATCCTATTTCCACCTTCTTCTTATAGTATCGATGGTACATACTACAATGCTTGCAATCGTGACGAAAGGATTTGGCAGTCGACCGACTCGTCGATTGTTGCCCAGGGTGCGGCAGAAGAATAGGAAAGGACTGAAGAAACGAAGTTAAGAAGGTGAGAAGTGATTGTCGTGCCGGGAGACTCCTTTCACACACACTTATTTCCACTGCAAAGCAACACTGCTGGATCTGATTTGAAAGATATCCGCTCACGCGATACATGCAGCCGTAGACGCATACCACACCTAGAGGTGCCGGTGATGATTTTATACCGATTTATTGGATATCGAATTTATAACAAGTAAAAGAACTAATATTAATTGTTATTTCGGTAACTACTTTAGCAAACCACATAGTTTTTAATGCTTGGGTCTGTCATTTAAAAAAAATAAACAACTTCAAAAATACGTCACGACAATCGTGTGCGTTATTGTTTGGGCTGGTGATTTTGGTGTTTATTTATTGAAAACATACCGTAAGTAGCGTTTTTTAAGTTTACCCTGAATATAAATGTTTATAAACTATACTTTAAGGAGTAATTTCATGGTAAACGTTAGGACCACTCAAACGGAATATTATCATATTTACCCAAGTACACCAAAAATTTCATTAGTGTTTTTTAAGTGCAGGATTTGCGGTATATTACTGCATTTTATTTGAGATGTTTTTGTTGGTAGTACGGAGGGCATTTATTTAGCAATGCAGAATAATAATTTTTATTTATAAAAACTTGTGTTTAAACTGAATGCTTTTCTGATTTGCGAAACCAAATAGCCGCCATTTTGCGGTAGGAGGAGCGCACCACGTGAGCGGCTAAGGAAAGCCAATGCAATCACAAACATAGGACTATTACGATTTTATGTTCGACGGCTGACAACGCATTTGCGATTTTTAAAGGTGGCATTTCCTTAGAATTGCGAAATTCTGTAGTTGTACGTCATTACTATCAGTCGGTTTGACAAAAGGTTTGAAATCTGACAAAGAAATTAATTTGGGAAGTTGTTTGTTTTTCTAAAAAGAGACAATTAAAAATGGCCCATTAGTTGGGTTGAAACATGTAATGGCTGGCATTTATATAATGTAAATATGCCTGCGATCGATGACAAAATGAAATTAGTAAGAGAACGGTGGCTTCTCATTTTGGAGGTCGACTGTTTGAATATCGATGGCGGCATAATACCTATCACTTTAATTTGTAAGTTAAATATATTTGCGAAAGTTTAGTAGCAATACCTCTCGTTAACGATGAAAGATGCATATTGAAGAAGGCGTACAGTTTTTAAAAAGACATGCCAAGTCCTATAACTGGGATTGGGCCCGCGTAGCCGATTATGGAAAGGGTTTAGGCCTCAGAAGAAACTCGTATGGTCAAAAGAGCGAAGAATAATTTAAGTTAAATGATGAAGATATTAAGCAACTACCTTCGACATGAAGACAGTAATGAAGAGAAAGCCATTCTCACAAAATCACACAAAAAGTGTTTATTGAAAATTGAAAACGGTTAGTGCTTGAACATAAGTGTTGTTGTAATATGTAATACAAAACTTGTTGGACTGTAATTTGGTTCGGCCATCAGCATATTTCAAGTTTTTGAAATTGGTACTTATTTGGCAAAATGCAGACATGTTGTATGGAATAATTACGTTATTTGGTATTGAGATGCCAGTGAAATGGACAGTTATTGAAATTGTTAATAACGCTTAATGTTTTATAAAATTTACAATAATCATAAGACAAGATGGAATTACACGATATAACTCCGCCTTTCCATCATCGGGGGACCAGACGTAGGCTTGGGTACCACCCCTATGTTGTGGATATTCTATATAAATGCGCACTTATATTTCATAAAAAAAAAGGAAAGACGATGTCCTCGGGTAAATTTGTAAGCCTAAGAATCACTAACTATAGAAATAGAACCTTAAAGAAACTTATTCCGTACCTGACATTTCCGCTTGGCGGCAGAAACGGTCAAGGCGGCAGTACTTTCCTGGACGAACTCTCTCACCAGTGTCTAACGACATAACTAACTATAACAATGAGTCACACGACATTTTTACCATGAATGCCATTATATTTACAAATTACTACTGTATGGTTTATAATCCATCATATCTTTTCTCTCTTCATTATTTGCTATTTGTTTACTTATTATATTACTGATACAGTATGTTAAGAAGTTAACTATGACATACTATAGGTTGTAGTATGGAACCTACAACTGTAGGTTGAAAATGCTTGGGATAATACAAGATGATGGATGCTTGAGAATTTAGAGTTTTAGTACAATGTACCTGCATTGTTAATCTATTTAGTTTCACGGTGTATAAATGGACTAAGTGTAACGTGTTGTAAATAAATAATAAGTATAATAAAACATGTAATTTGCCTCTAATTATAAGAAATTGGTGGTGCATGTCTGCACTACAGACTAATTTTCGACGCATGTGTTGTTTTATTTGTCTTGCTTTGACGCTGAAGGACAACATATTGATGAAATCTGCTGTTGGAGTAATTTCCATAACACTTCGATGTCAATTCCTCCTCACCTCCTCCAAACCTCCATTGGACCTAGTATGGTGGTGTATGGTCTAAACACTCTTGGCAATGAAAATTAGATTTTTTTATAACATCAAGTGACGTTACACGCCTGTCCATAACAGTTACAGTGCCACTCAGAGCTTTGCAAAGATCTGAGGGGCATTATCACTTCGCCCGTCACCCTGAGAGATAAGTTGACAATTCCCATGTGCCTGTAATTTCACCAGCACCCTTACTTTTCAAAACTGGAACACAGTAATGCTGACATTACTAGTTGGCGGCAGAAATAGGTAAGGTGGCAGTACTTCCCTGGAAGAACTCTTTCACAAGGAGCTCTAAAAAAATATATATAACATATGTAAATAAGGTCCATTCTTGTTTACCGAAAGCCAAAATTTGGGACTATTCAAGGCTATAGTGGACAGAATTTTTTTATCGTCATTCATATCGTTGCTTAACATTAGATGAGATTATGCTTTGAGATTATGATTGGTCATGTGTCTGTTTTGCATTAAAAAAAAACTCGATTCTAGCAATTATTTAGGTTGATAATAATTAATTTGTTTATTATTGTTTGTTGAAATACGTAAGATACGTCGACAAGATTAAGAATCAGGAAAATTGCACAAAGAAATGAAATTTCAAAAGATTTACATATTTAATAAGAAAGACACGCATAAATGAATAATCGACAGTAGAATTATAGCATGGAATCACTAATCATGGCAAAACATTGTAAACGATTACGTATTTCTTGTAAAGTTTAGGTAATGGTTAAGACAAGAGGTCAACCTTAGAGTGAGAGATCACGTTCCAATGATGGAGGTGATAAGGAGATATTGACGGAAATGACAAGAATTTTTTTATGACAAATAATGATACACAACATTAATACGAGGAATGAAATAAGATAGCTGTTTCTGTTTTGAACAGTCGTCTTCACAAAGTCTCAAATTCATTTAAGGGGAATGTATAGGCTTCTATAACAAGATTCCGATTGATATTCAAAATTTGCCATTTACGAGCTTTAAAACTGTAGTGAAACAAAAATTTTATACTGAAGATTATTATACAGCTTCAGCGTACTTGGATGACAAAAACTCGTGGTAATGACCCGTTTAGATCTAGCAGGTAGTCTCGATCTAAGTTTAAATAAAATATTGTAATGATAAATGTATTCAAATGTATATTTACTAAGAACAATCCCTAGAGTTTCTTGCTTATTCTTCTCAGGGGCCTTACGAATGAGCTGTAGAGTTTAATGAGTATGACCATTTCAAGTGTAATTTGCTTACCTATGAAATAAAGATTGTTTTACTTTGACTTTGACCTAAGTCATTTCATTCATTTTGTAGACAGATGGTTTTAATGAAATAGGTGATCGTGAAGCAGGAATCATAGACTCAACCACTAATGATACTGGTAAAATTCCAGATGGTTCTAAATCATGGCCAACAACGATCAAACAATTCGCTACCGGCTATCATTATTACCGATATTTATGGAGTATAATTAATGTGTCAGTTAATTGAGAGGTCAACGTGTAGAATCCCTGTGGTGGCACGGAACTATATGACGTTATGTACGTTTGTGAATATTAATAGGGAACATCTCTTGCTAACGGTGCAGGAAAACGTATGAAGTTCACAACCCACTTCGACTGCCTTTGTGGCCGAACGGTTACTATACTGGGCTGCCATGCTTAGGTTGTGAGTTCGATTCTCCGGCCGGGAGAAATATTTGTATGGCCTCACGTGAGTTTGGGTGTAATTTTTTTTGGGGCTTTAAAAAATTAAAAACGTTGGTTCGTTCATTCAATCTGACTTCAAACAAGGAGGAGGTTCTCAATTCATCTGCATGTTTTTTTGTATGTATGTTACGCGATAACGCGGCGTTAGAGAATGATTCTTTTTTTGTTAGAAAGAGGCTACCTCAGTAGTGGTCCCATTTAAATGTGAAGAAAACATTCCACCTCTGAGGCTCGTATTCTAGAACTCTACTCAATGCTCAAGTCAGGATTGCACTGGAAACATAAGCACTGGAAATACGACCCTAATGGCAGGGACTTGAGTATGATTTCGAGTGCTTTAAACCATACTCAAATCCTGACTTGAGCATTGAGTAGAGTTCTAGAATACGACCCTAAGAGTGGCAAACTAGGGGACGAATCCGTTTTCTCGCACTTTCCGGTAACCGATTTCAATAAAACTTGGATATATGTAATGACACAAACGTTTGAGGTCGATTCTTCTAGTTCTTTGTACTGAGATTATTTTATTAAACTATTGTTTTGGTGTATATCGTTTGTGCATAATGTATAAATATATAAACGACAATGGTTTATTTTACTATGCCATTGGAAGGTTGTGTACATAACGCACAGGTGTTCCTTTTTTCAGCACCAGCGGTCATTTTTACTGATTCTATGATGCTTACTGTACATTATATATGTTGTATTCTTATTACGGCAAATAAAAATGTATTATTAAATTTATTATTTATGTATTCAGAGTGGCAAACTATGGGCCTGAATCCGTTTCATGCAGGAGACCCGTGGCCACTAGTGGGGTTTATTATCGACGATGAAGATGATTTAAAATAAGAACCATGCGTACCTGTTTTGTACGTTGGTCTAGAATGGCCTAATTTAATTTCTAAGCTATCTTTATTTGTAAATGTTTAACAGCAATACCTCTCGTTAACTATGAAGAAAAACGTTGTGATGAAACCGACAAGTCGAAGGTTCATACTTCTTGAAATAATAATAATAATTATAAAATATTTATTCATAAGCACATTTACAATAAAAAGATTAACAGTTAACAATTTCGGGAATGTACTAGAGTCTATATTGACAATGATGGAACCTCAGCACTACATGCTGCTTTTGAGGTTCCGCCTTCATATATGGACATCCGCTGCTGACAAATTTCAATGAGCACACGAGTATATATATTACATGTAAAAGAACATTAAACCCCGCCTACAAACGGCACTAGAACAGGTCTCAACTTCTTACATATTTTTAAACGAATACGTTTATAGTCCCCAACTCGTGTTGGGTCATGGTGGCGGAGTATGACCTAAACACTCTCTTTAAAAACGAGCCGTGCCCAGTAGTAGTACGTGCAATGGCTAGATACCGATGATGTAATATGAGGCTTCTATTAACCTCTCTGTGAAGCTACTGTTCGTGGATTTATCGGAGTATTTGAATAAATTTTAATTTTAAAGAAATTTGTGAACTCTCTGAAATTCCTCTCTTGACCGTAAACTTGATTATGGCTTTATTAATATTTGAAAGAATTATTTCAAATAATCAATGCAATCGTGGCATTGATAATGATGGGCAAAGTGCAGGGAAAGAGAAGCGCTGGGTGAAGAAAGAAATCGTGGCTGTGGACCATCCGGGAGTGGATCCGCATTGCCTCCGTCGAACTGCTGTTCCGGTTGGCTGCTGATAGAGACAGATACAGGTGGCTGACGAGCAACGTTCAGAATTAAAGAGGCACTCTAAGGGCGCGTGTCCACGCTAAGAAAAGTCACCGGCTATATGCAAGAATTCGTGTCGTTTCTAAACACGAACTGTGTACACTGCCTCGGCGCCGGACAAGAAAAAAATCTTGTCTACTCCCAACACGACGTGCTCTGCCGCTATTGTATGGGACGGGGTATAGATAGGTGCATCAAATATTTATCCAAGACTTGGACAAATATTTGATGCACATAGAAACGTACAGATACTGACAAATATGACCGTCTACATATAGAACCAAATAAGGAGTTAACATAATGAATATGACCATAGTAGTACCATAGACGGTTTTCTAGCTTATTTGCTTTTTTGGCTCCTTTGATATGCGTCGAGAAACCGACCAGAGCGCCGTAACGCATGTTTGGTGTTTGCTGTATTTGTCGAATAGGGAAACAAGGCAAATGCTTTGTCAGACATGCTATCTACACGTGGTGATTGTTTGTCAAATATATCAAATATGAAAATAGATTATAAAATGTGTAATTTTAACCAATTTCTTCTTAAAGCAATCAAGTTTAATAATCCAACTGAACTTGAAGATCTCGTTTAGCAAAAGTAATCATTACATTTCGTTACAATAAACCTTGTGCCAGGTCACTTGAAATCGGAAGCTGCAAGGCTTTTTTCTTAACAAATAATAATAAATCCTTGTAAAGCTTTTAAAGGTAAATAAAATAACTAAGCAGACTGTCATTTTTAAAGTTATTGCTTAAAAATTAAGTAGGTACTTACAGAAAAAAATCTTAATTTTACTTTAAAAAAGTGTCAAGGTTACGGCCAAGTAAGTTCCAAATTGCTTTTTGTCTATTTGTTAATCTTATTCGTTAATGAATTGGTGGTTCATTTACGGTAACTTAAGAAAAATAAACGTATTTAAGTAGTAATTAAGAGACCATTAACTGTAGTTTTTATCTCCAGTGACATTTTGTATGCCAAAAATGGCTTTTTCTCAAACATGCTCGGAAATGTATGCATTACTTTCAAAAACCGAACACGGGAAGGATCATTTATGGACCATGCGACTTCTTCCCGGCCAAGTTCTGCAAAATAAGTATGAAAATCCAATAATGAACTAAGTAAACAAGCAAAAGAAAAACTCATACAGCCAACTGCCCAGTGTTCATGACTGCGAGAATTAAAAACACCTACCTGTACCGCTTACTTACAAAAAGAAATTGGCGGTAACATTTAAATTAAAATGTTTTGGTATTCTTTTGTTTTTTCATCTTTTTTTGGATTTTGGTCGCGAACTTTAGACTTTTATTATTTCCCGACATTGTTTGAGAAAAATTCTATACAGGCCTGGACGGGAACGAGGATTGCTTGCCTCGTATTAATAAAAAGCCTCGCTGGCGCTCGTCCTTGTAACTTATACTCGTGCAGCAATCCCTTACTACCCGGTTTCTGCAACAATGTACTACACCACATGACCGTTTCTAAAAATAATACGAATTACGTGAAATAAACCATATATATCGAGGCATAACCGCCGACTTATGATATGCGACATTTTTATCTACAAATTTTAAATTATAACGGACAAGGACGCGTCGATATTTCCCGCCAAAATCACATGAAATAGAAATTATAGCAAAAGCTAAGTTATCGTTAGCTTAACTGTTTTTTGTATTTTAGTTTAACCGACAGAATCCATATTAAAAAAAACATGACGTAAGCGACCGCGCTTGTTATTACAACTGACATAGTACATCATAATTTTGTCGTTATAAACAAAGTGGAAAAAACGTGTTGCATCTTGTTGCATATTTTTAATCGCAAGTGTTACCTTACCTGCCTGAAAACCTGAAAAAATCTTTAGATGGAGATATTAAAAATATTGCAAGCGGCAAAAAAGGCTTGACATTCATTCATTTTTTAAAGAATTTTTAGCTGCTATCTAATACCGAATTAATTTCATTATTGTATAATAAAATTCAATTTAGTATCATTCATATGTAGAAACATTAAAAAAAAACCTCGCATGCAAAATTTGTTTTTTGTCGCCTACACGCCTAAAATTTCATAACTCTCGTATTTAGCATAAAAAACCAATTTAATTCGTAGAATCTTTCAATCTCTCTTCTCAAAAGTAGTTATTTTGCAAATGTGACCTTATTACACCAAAGGTATGAAATCTACGTGAGACAATAAAAAATATAATTGAATTTTTTGCGAAATAAACAAAATTATCAACGCATTTAAAACTGTTTAAAAACATTTCTACGGCTTTCTAAAATAGTAACTTAACTCAACGTTAATTAATTCATCGTTCTAAGGTGCAAAGGCGAATCATACATGTTGTCACTTGTTTTAAAGACAGATATGGGCTATATTTTTGAAAGGCAGCGAGCTTTTGTAATCCAAAGTTTCGTAACAAAGCAATTTTTTCGTAAAAACCGAAACACATGATAAAGAAATTAAAAAAAAAACTTAGTCAAAAAAATAGTACATTCTTAGTCCGAAATTCGTCCTCGCCATACCTCGGATGGTCCGAAGTAAAAGTAGACGGCAGAATCACCGATATATAAGCCTCTGGTCACGCCTGCAACCATCACACTACGTCGACGACCACACAACTAACATGGCTAAGTGGATTGTAAGTCTCAAAACCATTTTCGAAGCCGCAAAAATATTTTAAAAGTAGAACTCGAAGTTTTCAAAAAAGGAGTGCAGTGATGTGATTCCCAGTGTGTGAAATTGGGCGTTCGAAATTTAAAAATTTGAACTGTTGGAAGTGCGAAAGATGTTGGATGTGTTTTGGAAGTTTTTTTAGCAAATTTGATAATAAAAAGTAGTTTTTGTTATCAAATTAGTTAAAAATTGAACATTGTTATCCTCCTGCCTATTACACGTTACACTGCTAACAACGGGTCACAAAATGAAATTTTTGTACAATTTATTATGTTGCCGGGATATTTAGTGCTTTTTAAAACCACCATTACAACAATTAAGCATTCAGAAATGTCATCTAAATTCAATGGTACAAGACCGTGAATTACTAAGATGACTTAATAATGCTAATTTCATATTCAGATTACGGAATCTTCTATTATGCTCTGATTAAAAACTTCGACACTTGCTCCAGATAACTTCACGCATGGAATCTTTTGCAAATCCTCAAGCCCTCTTTATGATTACTATAACCATCATCTTCATTTATTTTTTTATAATTAATTTTTTCTTAGGTGTCGTCTTTTGTTTTATGATATTTTATTCTACATCGTATTAAGAGTCTATTGTCTCCGAATTGGATCGCACACTTTCAAGTTTTCATATACTTCGATCATTTAAGTGGTGTTCTCGGTAAATTTTATTAAATCAACTCATTATTTAGAGACTTTCCAAGTTTCGAACTGGTTTGTCATGACATTGTCATTCACTGTTTTTATTATTACTTTCCATTATCTTGTTCACGCAGTTTCATCTTTTGTACGCAGGTTGCCTTCGCCCTGATCGGCTGCGCCTTTGCTGAGCCTCCATCAGGCTACAGCTACTCTGCTCCGTCATCCCTCCTTGTCGGCCACAGCTCCGGTGGTGGCTACTCTTCGGGAGGACACTCCTCCGGCTACTCCTCAGGATATTCCGGAGGGTACGCCGGCGGCCACAGCAGCGGTGGTCACTACATTCCCATCCCTGTTGGACACCAAAGCTCAGAAGGATACCATGTTGACCACCATCTACTCGAGAAAATCAAGCATATTATTTTGAAGGACGAAATCCAGAACCAAGCTTACTCTTCTTCCGGTCACGGTCATGGTCATGGTCATGGTGTCTCTTCCCACTACGGCCCTCCTGCACCAGTCTACGGTGTCCCACATTATCAGGAAAGGATCGTTGGCATTGAGCTTGGCCACATTCAACAGGGTCTCCAGGTCGCCCAATACCTCCAAGAGGAGGAAGGTTACTCCGGTGGTGGATATGCTGGTGGATACGCTGGTGGTTACTCCAGTGGTGATCATGGTGGTTACTCCAGTGGTGGTCATGGTGGTCACTCCAGTGGTGGTCATGGTGGTTATTCCAGCGGTGGTCATGGTGGTGGTTATTCCAGTGGTTTCTCCAGTGGTGGACATGGTGGCTCTTACGCCACCATTGGAAGCCCCTCGGGATCGTACGGCGTCCCATCCCTCTCATCTTCATACGGCACCCCTCACCACTAAATGAGAACAAAGTCATAGTCATCTCATCTCATTTAGTTACGAAACTCATGTGATCGCATCTTAGATGTAATATGTATTATATTGTTGATAATGTAAGTTTCTGTAAATAAAAAAACTTTTTTTAATGAATCGTTGTTTTTTATCCAAGTTTGAAACTTACGCAATGGTCAAAAAGTTGTTTTTAATAACGCAACCGAAATAAGTAGGACTCTCGGAACTCGAAAAATTAATACTGGTTTGAAAACTAGCGTGTGTTATGTTATATATTGCATTGAACGACTGAGAGTCGAAAGTGCCGATCGCGTTCTGCGATGATGTCAATGAGTGAATGTGTGTGACGCAATTCCAAGATGCGTTCACCGAACTCTGATAATTATTTTGTATTTTCGTCTAATACCTGCAATACTACTTTTACTTTTCATGTATAAACGAGTGAAGCTGTATTTTGCACTCAACTCCTAGGCCACACGATGGATATTTGAACGACATATCGGGACAGGTAAACTGTGTCAGGAAAATTACCTTCCTAACGAACAGTGGAATTGAGTTAAAAACTTTAGGATTTCGAGAGTAATTTACTTACTCATGCAGTAAAGGGTTTTTAGTTGACTCGAGCAGAATTGTTTCTTTACTTACAAATATGATTATAAATGGAAAAAGTGCTCTTGTAAATTGTTTTTTTTATTAATAATTCACGTGAATTCTATGCGTGTAGTATCGTTTGTCAACGACATCTGTTTTTTCCTGCACCTTTCACATGTTGTCACAGTCACTTTAACGTCTCTAAAGAGCGTCAGAAAGCTTTCTTACGGATTTAATTAGTACGTGTTATGTCTGCATACACAGGTAACTAGTTTTTGATATTCAAAAGCACAAGTTTGTTTTACAATTATTCTATCTGCGCTAGATTTAAAAGTCGTTCTGCACGCAGTAAAGCTTTTTCATTAACTATCTTATACAATCTTAGATCAAAGTAACTTTATTCTCGGGCATCTTTGTCCACACTAACTGCCTCCGTGGCCGAACGGTTACCATGCCGGGCTGCCACGCAGAGGTCTCAGGTTCGATTCCGGGGCCGGGAGAAACATTTGTATGGCCTACATTTATTTCTCTCGTGAGTTTGGGTGTAATTTGTGGTTGTCTATGTGTGTGTCCATGGCACCCGCGACACAGGGTTTCCCTAGTGCGGGGCTATGTTGAGAGTGTGCTTTATTATTATTATTATTACACTCACTTTCCACTTTTCCTTCGATCAGGTATATAATGAAGTCGTCATGCCCTACAAAATGGCTCATCGTATTCCTCTTTGTTTTTATACATAACATATAAGCATATAAGTATATATTATGTATACCCGTGAAGTCACGCGCATTGGGTAGGCAGAGACAACAGTCTTTTACTTGCTACAATCCTGACACGAATCTTACGTCTCATCAACAAGCATCAGTGCGTTCATACATGAATATATAGTCTTTCTTTAGGATGTCCTCAATTTGATCATGGTAAATTAGCCTTGGTCGTCACTTATTAACTTACTCGCTCACTCCCGGCTTGGTTTCAAATATTTTCAAAATACTTTTGCAGTCCCTTCATTTTCGTTAGTACGTTCTCATTTGTCATTCTCTGTGCCCAGCTGTTTTTGATTAGTAAATTTTCATTTATTTAATATTAAATGTAAATTAGCTACTTAAAATACTTGCACGTTATGTAATGTGTCATAAATAGTGAATGTGTCAGAAATGATAGTTGAAATAAGAGGTTACATTGATGGAGTGGGTCAAGAGTAGTTGGTTTTACTTAACACTTAAATTACCGGTTTAAAAGAGATCATACGAATCGATATATATAAATAGATAATATGAAATGTTATCGAGGTTCACATTTTTTTTATTCTTCTTCTTGTCGTGTCGACTATGACGTTTATATTTGTTGTTGTTGTACTTAGCAACTGACACAGCTTTATCAGTGGTGTTGTACAGGTCTTCGCCTATGCAGGTGTAGGGGCACGCAGGCAAGACAAAAGATATGCCATAGTCTGGGGAGAGACACCACAAATACATGCGCTCTCAGAGCTATAACCCCACCTGTGCATGCTCTCCTTGCTTTGGCCGACTTGGGTCCGCAGTCTATTTAAAGACTTCCTAGTGTGCCAAGGTAGATTATGCCAAGGATGGAGGTGCTTCGACAGCGGAATGAGTGATGCCGTGGGGTATCTTTGTTACTTTCTTACTAGATACGGACTTGATTAGTTTCCCCGTCCAGAGAGAATACTTCTTTAATGAAGCCGTGCCGACTCTTTAGTCTCTGGATTATCGGTACGTGATAGAGTAAGGGGTACCGCTGGTCAGTCTCTTTTTTTAAGCGCTCTAGGGAGCTAGCCACGTCTCTGCGGACGTCCGGAGGGGCAACACCAGACAGCGGAAATAGCGGATTTTTTTTTTTAATTAAATGTGTATAAGTCGATGACTTAATTTAATTTCTAAGCTACGCGAAGGAAAATATCGTCAAGAAACCTGCGAGTCGAAGACTGTTGACAACCCTTGGAAAACAAGTCTCCAATCCCCAGCCAATAAAGTTAAGGTTTAGGTCCGTCACGCTGATATAACGTCAGTATGGCGGATCTGAACCTTTACCTTTTTCTTAGAGACTCATCTTAAATAAAATGGGACGTATAATGGCGATAATAATGATGGCAAATAACACTTTTTTTTAACAACACAAAGTGACGGGACAGACATGTGACAAAAGTCGAAACCGAAAAAATAATGTTTAAAGAAAAATATCTAAATTTCCCTTGCGGTAACTAGCCGATGCTTTCGTACCTTATCCACCTAGGAAAAAATAAATGTGACAGATCTGGCTTTCTTTACTGATCACGGCCAGTATACATAACACCATTTTTGAAAAATTGTCACATGCTTTCAACTAATGCGGCAGAACAAGCATGACTTGTTCCTGGTGGTAATCGACTCGCCTGTCCATAACAGTTGCAGTGCCACTCAGAACTTTAAATTGCAAAGATCTTACGCGCCTGTCACCCTATGTGCCTGTAAATTCACCCTATCAAAACCGAAACGCAGTAATGCTCACATTATTGCTTGGTGGCAGAAATAGGTAAGGTGGCAGACTTCCCTGGACAAACTCTTGCACAAGGAGCTCCACTGCTGCTATCAACATATTACTATGATACTATCAACATCAATAAAGCCTTCCCAATGAACGTGGCCTTACATAACGTATCGTTATTTACTCTATAGCTACTTATGTAGCTATATTTATATACCATCAAAGTAAATATTTAGACAAAGCTATCAATAGTTACAATAGTTATTAAAATGTATAAGTAAAACTTCCTATACACGCCACAACAATTACAATGGTATACTACTGCATAAACGCATAATCTGCTGACCGGTGCGCTTGCGCAATGTTCGGAGAGAAAGTGCAAGTGCATTGGATTAACACAGAGCGAGAATTTTCGCTAATTTGCTCATATCTCTGTTACATAACATTATGCTTTTATGGTTGGAATTTTACTACTGATTTACTTCAAACCATTTATTGATTTCGGTTCTTCATCATCAATGAAGAAACTTTTACTGTAAACTGTACTAGAATTTCCAAAGAATGCTTCTATAGTGGCTTTGGTGATTTATTTTGATATATCAGTCCAGTAATTGACCATGATCATACCAACAGAGCTTTTTAAACATGGAGGATTTAAGCTCGCTTAGCAGCAAGCGAATAGCTACAAAGGAAGACTGAAAAGAAGATCAAATGGGGCATTGTAAATTACAAGTACATCCACTCATGAGAAGATAATGATTGAGAAGGCCATTCAAACTGTCAAAATTCGTTGTTCTCAATTGTGTCTTACGTAATTTGCATAACATTTAATTTTGCAATTTAGGAAATTGCTAGTTTGTCTCGCTTGATTTGTAGGTGATCGTATATTATTACGTAAACCAGTTGCAACATAAATAACAAAATAAACCACAAATTGAATGAAAATTATACTATTATACGAATTTGTTTGACTCAGGAATTGAACCCTGAATCCCAGGAGTCGTGGCGATAACTTTTATCCAGAAACATGATAAGCAACACCTAAATGCTTAACTACGTTTTAAATAAAGGAGAATTGTGTATTTTGTGAAGGGTGTTTCACAAGGAGAGGTTATAGGTCCAATATGTTTTGATGTCACTAAAAAAAATGGTAATCGTCGTCTACAGACATTTACAATAATTAATGTCGCTATAAAGAGCGGTGGTAGCTCTTCCACTAGCGCTTGTTTCTCAATTGAGAAGCGGTTCAAATTCCTGTGACGGCGTATACTGTGAATGTTCAGTTATGGTATCTCTCCCAACGGTGAAAGAAAATTCTGCATGTCGAATACTGTAGACAATTCTTGAAATTGCAAAGTCTCTAACCCACATTGGGTTAGCAAACCAGTGCCCGGAAGCACGGATGTTGACGATAATCATAGTCTTTGTGTTGTAAATTTGGTGATGGCCGTAGAATCCCAAGTTTATTGCATCTGTGATTGTGCTGGCTCTGTCTGCTTTTCAATACGTTGCGTAGAAAGCGATAGAATCAGGAAAAGTAGTGTTATCTTCAGGTGAGTTCTGAATAAAATGCAAGTCCATGATGTGCACTTTCAAAATTAAAAATGCAGGATTGAACCCACTTGTAAGTGAAAAAGCCTGTATGCCCATTCCATCACCGTTGTCAGAAAAATTTCGAATTCGCCAATGTAACAGACATAACAGATGCTAACATTTAGGTTCAAAATCTTCGTCAGTACAGCTATAGGCAAAGAGTAAGCTGCCACAAAAATCATAACATAAAATCACTACCACCAAAATTCATTCTACTTGCCGCACCGGTTAATTACTGCACGAAAAAGAGAGAGAAAAAGAGAGAATGGAGTCTTAACCGCTCACGCGATACATGCAGCCGTAGACGTATACCACACCTAGAGGTGCCGGTGATGATTATAAGCTGATTTATTTGGATATCGAAGTTGTAACAGGTAAAAGAACTAATATTAATTGCTATTTCGGTAACTACTCTAGCAAACCATAAAGTTTTTAACGCCTGTCATTTAAAAAAATAAACAACTTCAAAAATACGTCAAGACATTCGCGTGTGTTATTGTTTGGGTTGGTGATTTCGGTGTTTATTTATTGAAAACATACCGTAGGTAGCGTTTTTTAAGTTTACCCTGAATATAAATGTTTATAAACTATACTTTAAGGAGTAATTTCATAGTAAATGTTAGAGCCACTCAAACGGAATATTATCATATTTATCCAAGTACACCAAAAATTTCCTTAGTGTTTTAGTGCATTTTATTTGAGATGTATTTGTTGGTAGTACGGAGGGTATTTATTTAGCAAAGCAGAATAATAATTTTTATTTATAAAAACTTGTATTTAAACTGAATCCTTTTCTAATTTGCGAAACCAAATAGCCGCCATTTTGCGGTAGGAGGAGCGCATCGCGTGAGAGGGTAATGGAATTACAATGATCAGTGGTTTAAAAAAAATAGCAGAAATGGGCCCCTGGCAACACCAAATTGAACACTGCACGCTGCATAGACCTCATACAAGAGAATGCGAAGAAGTTCTTCTTATTTTTCTCTCGTACTTAGTCACCTATAGAATTATAGGCGCCGAAGAGGTCTCATCACGCCTTGAACCTCTGCAACTGCGTAGAGATGTTGCATCGCTTAGCGCCTTTTACCGCATGTACCATGGTGAGTGCTCTGAAGAGCTGTTCAACCTCATCCCCCTTCCCCGTTCCTGCTCAGAAGCACGCGTGCTGGCCTTCGTAGTCACCATTTCACAACCAGCCGCATTCCATAGCGTACTAAAAGGTTCGGTGGCTCCTTTCTCTGCCGCACGGTTGACAAATGGAACTCCCTTTCGGCACATGTCTTCCCTCTCTCTTATGATATGGGGTCCTTCAAACGAGGCGTGAAGAGGCATATTGTAGGCAGGCAGGGTGGAGGTGGCTAGTGCAGTGAGGGTTTCATCGCTGCACTAGGTTCCTTCGCGTTTGAATACCACTTTCCACTTAACATCAGGTGGAGTGGAGTCATTTGCCTGTCATGTATAAAAAAAAACCTTCTCACGTAGAAAAGATACATGGTAAAAATTTAGGTGATAATTCGATTTGACTTTAGACCACTTGCAATAAAGTTCAAAAATCAATCGTACTGTTGACTGCAGACAGCGAAGATATAGACGTCAAAAGCTGTCACAATCGGCAGTAACAGCCAGAAGGCCAATAGAGAGGTGAAGGTGCCACGAGGCTTTCTAATATTCTATGATTGACTGGAGCGTATGATGCAAGTATTTTCAGACAGTAGTACATGGTATACAAGGTAAAGACCATGAACTTCAACTTACTGCGCTCTTGACGAATTTATTTCACCTCTGGCGTCAGTCTCTTCATATGTACCTGCAATTATTATTTTTATAATATCAAGTGATAGGACTAAAATGTCGTGCACTTGGTGGTGAGCCACACGCAGATCCAGATTGAGGGACACTGCCACTGCGCCTGCCACATGACATGCAGGTTTCATTAAAATCAATAGTTTGTTTACTATCTAGAAACATTATACTGTGTTACAAAAGCTAGATTTTGTAAGCGTTTTAATAGCTCAATATCTTTCTTGACTTACAAATTTTTCATTTATAAATTAACATTTTACTGCTGGTTTTAGAAAAGTGCAATATGTTTTTTACATAATTAACATAGACAATTTTTTAACGCATTAAATGTTTAATATATAGGGTGATATGTTATTAACCGAGAAAGCTGTTTGTTTCTGAAATTCCGGAACGATTAAAAGTACACGGCAAAAAATCAAAATAAAATTGTTATATTTTTACTTACAATTACAAAACTTTTCTTCTAAAGATATTTGTAATATACCGTAGTAAAGTAGTTGCGCATAAAAAATATAAAACAAAGTATAAAATACAACCACTCCAAAAGTTTGGTTTAATTCTCCGAACATTCCGAACTCTGTATTAATTAAATTTTTATTGAATTGATATTCAATTATTTTTTGTGAAATTACTCCACTAGTTTGTTATAATTATTAATACAAAGATCGAACACTCAGAAAAAGAACTCTGATTAATTAGTGTAACTTCAGATTAAAAGATGCCCGATCAACATGAACAAGTTTTACCATGTGATCTTTGTCAAACAGAGAACACCATCGACTGTTCGATACGCTTTAATTAAGTTGGTATAAAACATTTTGTATGAAACTATTGATTTTATCAATTTAACATTGAGTTCCCATAGTAAGAAATCGAGCATGAGTCTGACGGCGCGCACGGCCTTTGTTTTAACATAAAACTCTTACGTTGAACAATCTCTTAGGTTACGGTAATCGATCTCTTTTCTTATAGTGATCAATCTTTTTTGGTTGCGGTCTAAATTTCTATTACGATACTCGTATGTGTCTGTTTGATTTTCGAGCTTGTTCACGTCAAAAGCAGTTTTTATTAGTAGGTGTTATCATCTCATTATAGAACATTAATTAAATGTCAACCTAATCAACCTGTATAACAGGAACATTGTTATGTATTCACAAAATATGTTTTATATAAAAGTCGTTAATCGGTAACGGATTTTTGTTAATCTTAAGAAATCTAGTGCTATATTCGTTATTTTCTTGTAAATCTATTTTATCGGTTTCCCGAAAATTCCTATTCGGACTTCATCATTTTATCATTGAGGTGCCGATATATTGACAATTTTATACATAGGGTTGGTATAAGTTAAACATAGACATGTAAAGTTAGAATCAACTATGTCCTATTAAGCTCACGAACTTCCTGTACATTACAAAATTGAAAGGTTAAACATTTTTACCAATGTCAATTTATATTAAATTTATTAACATCTTAAAGGAAAACTCAAGATTTTGTAATAAATAATGGAGTCGATAACAATTACAGTTAAATAATCATTAAATAAACCTTACAAGTACAAAAAGAAACTTAATACGCCATACAAGTGAAGGTATTAAAATTCTTAACATGTTTAAAGTTCAGCAGAGTATTGACACTTACGACCTATGAGTTAAAGCTCTTGTTGACAATGACGTAATTAAAGCAAGTGTCGCTGATAATAATAAAATTACGTTCGAGGTTTTTGTAAATGACAACGGTGGAAGAATCAATTTGGGTGCTTATCTTGAAAGTGCAAAGATCGCGTTGTAATTCGCTTGAGGTTAAATAAATAAATAAAACGACAAAGAGGCTACTGAGGCTAAGGTTGTTGAAGTAAATGCTTACGTCAGTCTTGAAATCCTACAACCGAGAAGCATGGTCAATATATAGAACATATCCTGAATTTATCACATTCATGGTCACCGTTACCAACTAATAGAGATTTTAAGTCCACCTGCAAAGCGGTCACCTATGTCTAGAATGATGATATCTTTAGAATCATGGCACTAGTTAGTAAAGAGCTTATTAATGTAGCTACTTAAAATAACAGACCCAAACAAGACGATTACGACGGCACAAGAGAGGATAAACCATATGAACACAAGCTTCAAGATTAATTTCTGCGGAATACTCTGACGGTTCAATAATATAATAAAGGTATTCTAAACGTTGTCTATTAGATTCTATATCACTATCATCTAAAAGTGAAAGGTCACAAATGAAGCTAAAATACAAGGAAAATATTTAGAAAGATAAAGGCAACGCTGCGGCTATCCATTTCTTGTTATTTCTAGAACACCTGTGGGAAGCTATAGGAGCAACACAAGTACAGGAAAGAAACAGACTTTCTAAGCTAACTCGCTAAGAAGAAGAAGTCACTGTCAGAGTAAAAGGTCACAAACAAGAATGTTCGAACATTAAAATAATTTATGTAAATTTATTAAATTACACCTTGCACTTTTGCTTTTGCATAAGCGAGCGTTGATGTAATGTAATATGAATATTTTTCAAAATAGTTTGTCTGTCAGTGGATTATGAAAGTGGTGAAGGATTTTTAAACTAATCATACGTTTTATAACGTAATCTATGGAGATAAAGTGCATTTTTGGACGTCATTCAAATTACGACGACTTGCCGCAGGAAAGAAGCATTGCATAGTAGTAATGTATTCTAATTATTTCTGAACAAAATAAGCATTGAATTAATAAGACCGTACATTACATTGATTTATCTCTTACTGCGTGTGACGTGGAGTATTCTATTTATTTCAGAGTTATTTCGTGCCCTAGGTATAATAACGCCTTATGTGATTTTTATGTGAAAAGTGGCTTAATAACATCAAAATCATAAAAATAATATGGATTACGTGAAAAAAAATATTATAATTAATTTGATAACTCCCCTTTTAATCATAAAAAAGTTGTTGGCTGAGTGAAGAAAAGCCTTCATATATTTCTCATAGATCCGGCAATAAAGTCGCTTAAAACAAGAAACAAAGATCTGCAACAAGCGCAAAAGAAAAATTCGTAAGGTCTGCTGGCTCGTTCCCTAGCTCAGTTGGTAGAGCGTTGACACGTTATGCTGAAAACGAAGTAATTTAATTTATGTAATTTCACAAAAAAATATTGTTCACCTCACTAGCTCGGAAAGGCTTTCTTTCTGATTAGAAACTGCGCGCAAAAGCATTTTTTGCACACTAGCGTGGAAAAGGTTTTTGAAATTCGAACTTGACGATGGACTAGTGGTGCACCTAACTTTTTTTTCGATGAAAAAGAAAAAGCTATTTGTCGTACATTACTTATTTATGTAACATAAATCCGTTGTTATATTCTATTCTTATTATTGTTTACATTAAATTGACAATGGTAACTAATTGTATTTATTAAATTATTTTAATTCGTCGAAGACGTAAAATATTTTGAATAATTACTTAATTACACAAAATAAAAGAACAAGCGAGAATGAAAATTGTTGAGGCGTAAATTCAGAACGTATCCGACGATAAACTTTTTCATTTCGTTAACCGCTCACGCGATGCGCTCCTCCTACCGCAAAATGGCGGCTATTTGGTTTCGCAAATTAGAAAAGCATTCAGTTTAAATGCAAGTTTTTATAAATAAAAATTATTATTCTGCATTGCTAAATAAATACCCTCCGTACTACCAACAAAAACATCTCAAATATAATGCAGTAATATACCGCAAATCCTGCACTTAAAAAGCACTAATGAAATTTTTGGTGTACTTCGATAAATATGATAATATTCCGTTTGAGTGGTTCTAACGTTTACCATGAAATTACTCATTAAAGTATAGTTTATAAACATTTATATTCAGGGTAAACTTAAAACACGCTACTTACGGTATGTTTTCAATAAATAAACACCGAAATCACCAGCCCAAACAATAACATTCACGATTGTCGTGACGTATTTTTGAAATTGTTTATTTTTTTTAAATGACAGACCCAGGCATTAAAAACTTTATGGTTTGCTAGAGTAGTTACCGAAATAGCAATTAAAATTATTTCTTTTACTTGTTATACCTTCGATATCCGATAAATCGGTATGAAATCATCACGCGCACCTCTAGGTGTGGTATGCGTCTACGGCTGCATGTATCGCGTGAGCGGATAATAAAGGTTTTATAGTTCAACTGTTTTTCTTTCATCTACCATTTTCGTCACTATAGTGGGGTGAAAAGTTGTGTGTTTCGCTCGGCAGTAAAGATGTTTTGCGTCTCGTGCCTTGAAACCCTCACTACGTTCAGGATGCAATTTTTTAATCAATTCAGTCTTAAGAACCTTCGCTTGTTCAGGTTTCAATACAAGCACTTGTGCCAAACAACAACTTTGCAGCCTTGCATAATAAATAACTATAACGTGATGGTAGTAAAACCATTTTGTATAATACTAAGTGACGGGGACACGACGAACAAGTCGTGCGTATCCATAACAGTTGCAGTACCACTCAGAGCTTTAAGTCGCAAGTTTCTTACGGTCGCGGCCACTGCGCCCGTCACCCTGAGACATAAGTTGACAAGTCCCATGTGCCTGTAATTTCACCAGCACCCTTAAACCGAAACACAGTAATGCTCACATTACTGCTTGGTGGCCGACATAGGTAAGGTGGCAGTATTTCCCAGGACGAACTCTTTCACAAGGAGTTCTACTGCTTTAATTAAATTTTTATTGAATTGATATTTGTACCAGCCACAGACGTGCCAGAATGGCTAACCCTCTTCCGACATTCAGGCACCTCTTAATGCAAGCAAAAGTTACAATCACGCCTTTGGAATCAGCATAGAACACACGTACCAAATTAGTATAAGTAGCTCATACAAAATGTAATCAGTTAGTCAATCCTCATTCGGTATCCATTCAGTATCCAGTAAACAGTCATCAAATAATCACAACTTTTATATTTTATTTATACCATGTAAAACATGGTAAAATATTCAATTATTTTTTTGTGAAATTACTCCACTAGTTTGTTATAATTATTAATACAAAGTTCGAACACTCAGAAAAAATTCCTTCGATCCGGTCGGATTCGAACCGAAGTCATCTTGCATACCGTGCCAGACGCTATACCAACTAAGCCACGGAACGAACCAACGAACCTCACGAATTTTTCTATGTGCTTGCGTCCTGTCTTTGTACTTGGTCTTTCAACGACTGTTTAGTCGTAGCGCCATCTATGAGAAATCTATTACAGATTTATCACCCAGTTAGTACCTTTACAGCTACCAGTTCTACTGCTACTAAGTTTTCGATTAATTTCGTTCGTGGAAACCGTCAACCCTTCTGCTGAAAAGTTAAAACACCTAGTTATGCAAGTTTCGGAACATAAAATGGAGCCTTTAGTTTTACCATTTGACATCAATTTCCATTTCCACAGTAGAACAAGTTAGTTCTTTACAAATATGCAATAAAGTTATAATCGGAATGTGGCTGGCTAGCGATTACATAAATATAACTTACTTAACAAAACCAAGCCCGTATCGTATTGCATTGCCGTGTTAAAGATCCATCTCTCCAAGTAAGCAAGAATTCCTCTTCCTTCATTCCTACTCGGTAAGGTAACATAATATAAGTACAACCAGTAGATGGTCAGTATCGTTAAGTTGCATAAGGAACTCTTGGTCTGGTTACACAATCCGGACAGTATAGACAAATGGAACAGTCGCATCTTAAGTATAAAATGTATTAAATAAAAGTAAGGTGTGGTAAGGCAAGCCTACGTATTACAAAACTAGACGCTTTTGTATATTGATTCGAATTAAAGTCTTTACGTATCTCGTGGTGTTTTCATCATTTAAGTATTTGCGTATAGTGAACAAACAACTTTCTTTTTTATGACATTAAGGGAGGAAGAAAGAAGATTAACAGGTCGTGCGTCTGTAGCATCATTCATTAGGCAAGCATTTACAAGAATTTAAATACATAAAGAGTTTGAGAACGTGTAATCAACTGGAACTCCCCAAACCAAAATTAGAAATGTACAAAAAGAGCCCAGACTGTCGTGCAATAAAAATATACAATAAAATACCGCCTGAGATAAAAAACGAAGCAATTGATAATTTATTCTTTGAAAATTTAAGAATATATTTAACGAATAAAAGCTGTTATAAAATTGAAGAGTACATAAATAAATAAATAATGTAAGAATATTTCAACAATTACACTCCAAGTGAACACAATGAATCAAACTGTAAACAATAATTAAATGATAAATTTCTGATGAATTGATAATATTAATTAATGTATTCTCTCGACTTTCTCCGTGACGTTTTTTGCTTTAGTTTTAGAATTTATTTTGACATCAATTTTTAAATTTTGTCAAGTTTTGTTTACGCTTCTCAATTCCTATTCTAAAATTTTAATTTTTTATTTTGTTTCATTATATTTTCTTATATCGTATTCAATATCTTGACTAGCAGTGCCCTATTCAGGGTGATGTACTACACTCTAGTCGTAATGTAACACATTTGTAACACCTGACTATGTACATGTGACAATAAATAAATACAAGTTCATAGCAGTTGCTTAAAATCTCATAGAATTTAAAATCGTAAACATCTGTAGGGCACTGCAAGTGCGTCTGTCACTCTAAGACATAAGTTGACAAGTCCCATGTGCCTGTAATTTCACACTAAGAGCGTTTCGTTGGCGTATACGTTTGCTTCGTATCACTTCCGAATCCGGGAAAAGACGATCCGAAATGTCACAGGAGTCGTTTTATCTCCAGGTGTATGTACAAGCAATATTCGTATTTTTTCGGATTTAGTGCACAAGCGACATGCAAAGTGAGTCCGAGTTTTCTAGACTTGTATAGTCTCGGATTCTTAACTATACGAATCGGATGCGACTCTACTGTTACCGAACTTGCTGTGTACGGTTGACAATAATCATAAGATAAGATCGATTACCTCAGGTAAATTTGTAAGCCTAAGAGTCACTATGGAAATAGACCTTTAAAAAAAACTCATTCCATACCTATTAAACAGCGTACCGTAGGTTATTAGAGATGAAACCGAAAAATGTAAAGGACGAAGGCAAACTCCCATATAAATTTGTGTTGACGTAATTTGTATGCGTCTGTTTATGAAAAATATGTGAAAGTATAGAGTTGAAATTCCTGAACAGATTTTACTATTTTGATAAGTTAGGAATTAGAGATATTCCAGTTTGAAGTTTCGAAGTTTATCTGTTACGTAATTGGAATAAAATATGTTTGGTGTATTATTATATCAAAATAAACCACAGAAGCCATAAATAGAGTTATCAGAAGCAGAATGGTGCTGTGGGTTTGTGACATGACAAAAGGTCAAAGGATATTCTTTTGTACACTGGTATGGTCAAAAGGCATGAAGTTAAGCCATAACAAAAAAACTGACGTAATTAATAACATACCACAGACTATTGCACTGGAAACTCGGACACAAATTCTTTTTTGTGAAACGTGCCATCTATCGCTGATTTTGGGAATTTTTTTGTCAGTTTTACCATTTTCTCGCGTGGTAATTTGTAGAAGAAATTATCGATTATATATTTTGTAAGAAATAGTTAATCTTTTATTAGCTTATTACAAATCGGTCGAATCAGTACATTTGATGTTACGTGAACTAAATGTGGACCAGATATATATATAGGTACTGAAATTCCTTTTTTGGTGCGTAGATGTCGCTCAACGTTAAGAAACTAAGAAACTGATAGTTGTAGATATCAGTCCGGTAACAAACTAATTAGTCATTAGAGTTTCTTGTAAATATGATTTTATTTCCAGACAGATAGGCCGCTATTATAATTTGAAAAGCCTAATGATTTTATTTTATTCAAACTTGTAATTAAGACATTTTAAAGACGCTAACGAATGATTTTGCCATTGTTCTTTAAAAATGAGTCATTATTTTATTTTAATTAAGACTCATTTCAATCTTGCAGTCAAACTGTGTATACAGTTTTTGTAGGACTATGTTTAAGCTAAGGAAACTGTGCCCTTTTTAAATTCTAAAACAAAAAAAAAATGGTTATGAAGAAAAAAAATATCTTCAAATGGGTTGATAATAATCATTTATTTCAAACTAATATTCATATTTTGTTAGTAACAATTTTCTTATTCTATATTAGTAACAATAAAATTTAATTAATTATTTTATTATATATGGCGATTCCGTCATTAACATATTGTATACGTAGGGCATTCAGAGATCTACGTGTACA
>NW_020654810.1:1493128-1513377 GCF_003589595.1 Hyposmocoma kahamanoa | reverse complement strand
AATGCCCTACGTTCCCTCTTTATGTCCAGGTCGTCAGAGAGGTCCGCGTTGACCCAGTGCCCGTATTTAAACTTCGAGACTGTATTTAGAACTGTTCTTCCAAGCTTAACTGGAGGAACAGACTTCGGCGTTTTGTTTCCCGCCTTAAAAAGGAGTAGTTCACCTTTTTTGCAGTTATACCTAAGGCCATGGGACACCGCGTACCTCTCACAGATTTTAATTAAAATCTCCAAGGCTCTGACAGCCGGGCTCAGCAGGACCATATCATCTGCGTAGCTAATGTTATTTACAATTTTCCCATCTATTAAGCAGCCTCCGGGCCTGCTGAGCCCATCTATCAGTGCATTTACATATAAGTTCAAGAGCCGTGGTGAAGTAAGTCCGCCCTGCCGCACCCCGCACTCCAACCTGTACTCATTTGAGTAAGAACCAGCCCATCGAATTTTGTTGGTTTGATGCTGGTACCAAAACTTTGGCAATTTGACAAACTCCCTGGGTGTGCTGGTCTCCCTCAAGAGCTTACCCCACAAAACGTAGTACGACACAAGTTCGAAAGCCTTCGACAAGTCCAAGAAACAAGAGATATTGGTGTCCCCCGAGCAGCGTAGTTTTGAATGGTATGCTTGAGTCGCAGAATTGCTGTTTCAGTGGACAGCCCTGGCCTGAACCCGAATTGTGCTTCGTTAATACAAGTATGAATACAAATTCCAAAAGACAGAGAACAGTGTCTAAGAAACACATATATACGTAAAGCTTTTTTATGATCACGAACTTTTATATCAAGTGTAGTGATTACGGCAAATCCGGTGTTAAATAATTTATATTCAGGAATAGACTTGATTTATATAGTGTTTTCAAGGTCGAGGAAGAAGATATTAACCATTCTCACGTATTATTGTTAGAAACATGCCGACTCATAAATCGAAAATAGGAAGTACTTAGAAAGTGCTTTCTTTGTTTATATCATGGAAAATCATAACTCCCGACAAAAAGGTATAAACGATGCTAAAAATCACTCTACCGTCAAGTTTTAATGACAAAACGCATTAAATGGTGAATTTTACGACAGTTAAAGCCACTGATGTAACGAGGCATTTGAAAGACAATGGGAAAGAAAACAGTCGTAAAAACAAAAAACTTTATACAGACAACAGTACTTGAATAAACTAAGTTGTAAATATTGCATTGCGTTTAAGAATGACAGCCGTCAAAACCAGGAACTACTTGCAGAAATGCATGCAAATTACACGTGGCAATCAGTGTCAAAATTATCTAATGGTTTAAGATTCAGAGTATTCGAAATATTTGCACATTTTACAACATCTACCATTGTCATAATCATGACCGTTATCATTCCATTCTGAGCACATTCTTCTCTAAGAAAAAGGCCTAAGCCATTTTCAGCAGCGTAGTCCCAATGGAAATTGGCTTTCCAAAGGTTGTGAAGTTCTTTTTTTTATGATACCAAGTGTTGGGACGAACAAGTTGTGGGCCTGATGGCAAGCGACACGCCTGTCCATAACAGTTGTGCCTGTAATTTCACCAGCAACCTTACAAACTGACCTGTTCTTCGATATGCAGGTCATGTCACCATTTCCGAAAAAAATATGAAATTTATTATTCAATCCATCTTTTTAACTTGAAGTTTAAGTAAGTATACTCGGTTTATTTTGATTGACCAGTTTGAATAAATAACCACAGTTCTAACTCGAATAGAACACAAGAAATCAATCGATCATTTTTCAAAATAAGTTAATAAATTTCTAGAACAATCAGATAACTACATGTATCGTTTTGTAATCTCATACAAAAGACATACCAACTTAACTAATATCAGTAGTAACTAAATCAGATACTTTAAAAGAGCACACGGTGAAAGAGATCGTAAAGAAAGTAGATTAAGGTTGAAAATTATGCGGTAAATGGTACAGTCACTGACGTAATAGGCTGCAACATGACCGCTACACATTACCGACAAGGACAGAATGGTATTACGAATGTGTCAGATATGCCTATTCAGAAGATACTTTGACATTCATAACGATGGTCTGTACAAAGTTTATTATTAAATAGATATATATATCTGATCCCGTACCATGAGTTAATTTTACGAGCTTTGTGTTGGATCTTTGAACTGTACTTAGTGATTCCTGCGAAGACATGTAACGTCATCGTAGAAATTGTTGCTACTTCACTTGTCGTACAAATGAATGCCTCCAATTAGAGATAAAAACAATGTCTACCATCTTTTAAGTTTCTTTTTATTTTGTGTCAGTTCGTTCGTAGCAGAAGGAATTAATGGCATCAAGACAAACCCAAGTAGAGTTTAACGATGTTTTACAATAATTATATATACTTTTTTCTTGAAACAATAAAATAAAATAAATAAAAAACTTTTCTGTAAGTTTTTACTTACAGAAAAGTTTTCCTATTAAAACGACTTTGTTTTATTTATTATGTTTAGAGCTTATTATCAGACGTTCTACATTTGCAGCCTACTATTGATTTACTTTACTAAGAAAGCTTGTTACGCTCTGTGCGTCCCATATAACAGTGCGTTCAGGGTACTGATGGGGCTGATGCGTCACTGTGGTCTGTCGAGGATGACTTTCATGCTGCCATGCGTAAGTGAGTCACATCTCTAATAATGCGCGTGCGCTGCAGCTCCAACAGCCTTAATAACACTTGCGTCACATAAATAATTATATAGACTTATTAACACTTGCGTCTGTACGTAAAGGTGTAGGTATCAGGATGTAAATTTTGTATTTTAAAAATACTATGCGTGTTATTTTTAGTTGAGTCTATAAACTGCCTCGGTGGCCGAACGGTTACCATGCCGGACTGCCAGACAGAGATCCCAAGTTCTATTCCCGGGCCGGGAGAAATATCCTTATGGCCCACATTCGTTTCTCTCGTGAATTAGAGTGTCATTTGTGGTTGTCTATATGCGTCTGTGGTACCCGTGAAACAGGGTTTTCTTGGTGCGGGGCTTTGTTGAGTGTATGCGTTATTATTATTATTATGTACATGAAAAAAAAACATTTTACACGAAATCAATTGTCAATATTCACGGCTACAACTGATAACTTACGGTTTTACGGCAAATTATTATATTATATGCACTGTCTAAATTTGCTTACCTCTATCGCAAGATTCGCCAGTGAATGAACAATTTTGAGCGCGAGCACGTCTACTAAATGCCCAACTTATAATACCGGTAAGCGACAACCACATGCTATCCATCAGTTTGTGGTTTTTGTTCCAACGACGAGCTGTTGAATTTCCCTGTTGACCCAGTGCACTTGATCTGGTTACTGGTAACCAGATCCTATTGAGAATTAGTTCTTAATGATGTGAAATTCGGATCGAGAAAGTTTCAGATTTCTATTACAGTTACAAAGATTATTATTTACAATAAACTTCTTGTGGCCCAATGATGAGCAAAATTATTTAGTTATTGATCCGGGTTTTGAGCTGCGTCTGCCCAGTTCTTTTGAAGGAGTCCAAATCATCCCGCCATCACTAACAAAATCTGCAGCGTCTCCGTTTCGAGTTATGGGTCTTCCACTCCGAGGTGGTCCTGGCCCACAAACCACACTAATGTGCTGACTGAATATTATGTGGTTTTTGCACGTATTGTAATTTTTTAAATTGTATTTTCAGCCTAATTTCTACATCTTCAATTTTATAAAGGTACTTGGTATGATTCTCTGTTTGATACTTATTTATAATCTTTCTCTTCTGTTTTTTTTAGTTGTTAGTTAGTTTAGTCTTTAGTTGTTATCCGCTCACGCGATGCGCTCATCCTACCGCAAAATAGCGGCTATTTGGTTTCGCATATTAGAAAAGGATTCAGTTTAAATACAAGTTTTTAAAAATAAAAATTATTATTCTGCATTGCTAAATAAATACCCTCCGCACTACAACAAAAACATCTCAAATAAAATGCAGTAATACACCGCAAATCCTGCACTTAAAAAGCACTAATGAAATTTTTGGTGTACTTGGGTAAATATGGTAATATTCCGTTTGAGTGGTTCTAATGTTTACCATGAAATTACTCCTTAAAGTATAGTTTATAAACATTTATATTCAGGGTAAACTTAAAAAACGCAACTTAAGGTATGTTTTCAATAAATAAACACCGACATCACCAGCACAAACAATAACACACACGATTGTCGTGACGTATTTTTGAAGTTGTTTATTTTTTTTAAATGACAGACTCAGGCATTAAAAACTTTATGGTTTGCTAGAGTAGTTACCGAAATAGCAATTAGTATTAGTTCTTTTACCTGTTATAACTTCGATATCCGATAAATCGGTATAAAATCATCACCGGCACCTCTAGGTGTGGTATGCTTCCAGAGACGCATGAATCGCGTGAGCGGTTATTACCTCTTTGTTTTAATAAGTGACGGCCATTTCAGTCCGGGGAATCGGTAACGGTTTTGTCATCGTCTATCTCACAACTTACCAAGAACCACCATCACATATTCATTATACACGCTTTTTGTATATATCCCCGCTAACGTCTTATTTCCCGGCCATTTTGCTTGACGGTTATAAGTATCACCATTATGATATGTTTTATACACATTTTATGTGTTTAGTTGTAATGGGCGTGACTGAACGTATTCTCAGAAATATATCTATATTATAGTGTTTAGAAACAAGTGGTTATTATTAAGTAATCTATTTTAATGTTATATGCAAATATATGGTAATTTTACTGTCGAAGGCTTGGGAATGACTTCATTATATTGTATTTTTGGTGTTGTATCACTATCGTGAACAAACTTTTTGAACCTAGAAATGACGATGCTATGTTGAATTTAGAAATCATAGTATCATGTTGTAAGAAGTGAATGGTTATCAAAATCTTCTTGTTCCTTTACTTGGGATCGGTGCAATGTTTTCTTCGTCTATTTGGCTTTATCAGCCGTTGTTACAATGTTCACTCACTTATCTAGCTCAAAAGATCATAGTAATCAAAGCCACAAGTACGGACATCATTATTTTACCTTACCCATTTCTACCGACAAGCAGTAACTACTACGTTCTGTTTTAAAGGATAAGGGTCAAATTACAGGTACAGGGGATTTGGCAACTAATGTCTTATGGTGACGGGCGCAGTACTCCTGAAATTTTTGCGATTTAAAGCCCTGAGTGGCACTGCAACTTCTATAGACAAGCGCCTCGCTCACCACCGGGTGCACTTGTTCATCCCTTCACCTGGTATTATACAACGAACCCACTGAACACTAAGAGCCGTATTCCAGAACTCTACTCAATGCTCAAGTCAGGGTTTGAGTATGGTTTAAAGCACTCGAAATCATACTCAAGTTCCTGCCATTAGGGTCGTATTTCCAGTGCTTGTAATCATACTCAGATCCTGCCTTGAGCATTGAGTACAGTTCTGGAATACGGCCCTAAAAGTTTTTGCGCATTTTATGTGGTATAGTTGTAGTGCAGGACAGAAATGGGCAAGCTAACAAAGCTTATTATTGGCTATCCAAGCAGACAGGCAGAAGGGTATTCTTTTAAATTCGCTTAATAACTTAGTGGTAGTAAATGTAGCATAGAAACTGTATAGTTTTCCTTTTTCTTATATGAATTCTGAACGGAAATTAGTGTTGGGAATAGCAGAAAACGTAGAGTGAATAATACAAAAATGAGTATTTATACAGTAGTATGGTGTTCCTCATAACAGTGTAGTAAGAGAGCTTGTTTAGTCAGAAAGCTTTAAGTATTTTATTCTACACAAAAGATAGACATTACTAGATTGACGGCATAAATTTATAAAGCGAATATGAATGTAAACATGGTGATAGTTAGACCTCGACGTGCATATCTCGATCAGATTGGCGATGTCCTTAGAAAAGGCCAGGTTAAAAGTGCCAAGGATAAACGATCATGTACGAAGAGATTGGTGCTACGAGGCAAAACAAACAACTTCTCCTGTGGAAGACAGACGTGTTCAATTTCAAATGTTCAAATTCTTTTTGATTATTGTAACTGATAGGGAAATTTTCTTTGTTCTAAAAATCAATACGGAATATAATTTTTCTTTTTCTTTTATTCTTAAGAAAAAAAAGGACAACGCTATCCCAAAATAGTAATAAGGTTATCTTTTTATTATCAGTCACCGTGCTTTGTAATTAAATGTATGTGAATTTGAGCCTTATTAACAACGTCTTGTAGAACGTGTTTTCGATAAAACAAACTTGTAAAGTCCTTATAAGGTATGTAATGCAAAAAGATAGTAAAGTACACCTTAAGTAGCTTAAAAATTTTGTATTCTAAACACTGCTTTGACGCAAGACTGTTTTATGTTTTAGCCAAGTTAGGTTGTAGATGTTAGATCATTTGGACTAGTAAATATTCATTTCCATACAAATTGGTTGAATTCTTGCACATATTACTAAAGAAATACTTATTTGTAAATAATGCATGTCATCGTTGCTTATGGTATAGAATAGGAATTTATTGCACCGCATTCTGTGTCTCAATAGATTTATATTTATTGACCTTAGCGCATTCTGTGTCTTCATTAGATTAAAGTCCAAAGTAGTTTTGCAACCGTTTTTGTTATAGTTTTTATAACGCCCATAAATTTAGAACTAAACGTTCTTCCTTTAAGTTCTTTTGTTTTCGCGATTACTATACGTTGGAAAATAAAACTATTGCAATTTTTACCTTTTCATTGAATATCACGACGTTCTACTATCATGATATTCAATTATTCTTGTGAAACTAGTCCCCTATATAGTCCATTTCACATAGCATGGGTACGGTGACGTTTCAGATTTGAAGTTTCTAGAGGTGTAGTTACATACAATCGAAATAAAAAAAAAAGATTCAAATATCTTATTGAGATAATTTATAACGAAGATTGAATCAGTTTAGAGACAATAATTTAAGAACAAATAATAAACAAATTGAAAAGGATTTAATTACTATGTCATTAAGTTACGAAAATACTACACAACAAATAAAATAATCAACAACATTAAACAAAAATTTGGATAATAATACTATAAAAACATCACGCAAAGTTCAAAACAAAAGAAAACTACCCGCATTCAAGGTTTATGAACTCATATTGACACCAGATACATATAGATAATAACCGATTCGATTTATAGATTTTGTTGTGTAAATCTCTTTGGATAAATATTCCGTTTTACTCATTGACTTACAAATAAATGGACGACGGGTCTAATACAAAAACCACGAAAAAAATGTCCCAAGTCAACCTATTCGAAATTTAAATTGTAATGTCATCGCAGTATCGCGCTGTCAGTAGAACAAATGAAGACTAAAGCGGAGTGTCGCGCTCTGTATACGATTTTAGCGCCTTACAAGTGCGGACACTTTTTAGCGCGGACCCGACGTCCATATAATTGTAAGTCAATGGTTTTACTCATCAAGTAATTGGGGTAATTTATTTTTATCTTTATCATTTGTTTTTGTATCTACTTAATATAATGTAACGTCGACATCACGTCCTCACAGAAGGAGACCATCGCCTGCCATGAACTCTCGCTTCCCAGCATGGCTCTAACTATGCTGGGCAGTGAGAGGTCTCGTCCCACCATCTCTACGAGATCCCGGCGCTGCTGGCTCCAGGTCGGGCACACCTCCAAGATGTGCCTCGCCGAGTCTGTAGCAGCGCCGCACTCGTGACACTCCGGGGTCACCTCCCTCCGTGCGATCTTGTGCAGGTAGTCACCGAAACAGCCGTGTCCGGTGAGTACCTGCACAAAACGGTAGGTGAGGGACCCGTGCCTCCTCTTCCTCTAATCGGCCAGTACAGGGAGCAGCGCCTGGACGGTGCGCTCCCCGTATCTGGCCGATCCGAGGACCTCCCACCCCGCCTGGACGGCAGTCTTGGCGGCACGCCGCACCTCCACTAGCTCCTCTAGTGTGGGGCGCTCTCCACGTGCCCTGGCTTCCGCACGGCACCTGTAGGTCTGCTCGAAGACAGACGCCTCGAGCTCCCAGGGTGCGGATCCAGCCAGGGCGCATGCCACCGCTCCAGAAACCGTCCGGTACGCCCGAATCGCCTTCACCGCCATTAGCTTCTGCGGCCTGCGCAGAAGCGGCCGCAGTCTGGTGATGAGGGCCTCCGCCCAGAAACTTAACCCAACCTAACCGAACCTAATCATCTCTTTGCCAACATATCCTGAAAGAACAACGGTTTCGTTATAATTAGGTTTTCAGGGTAATAAAATTGAGTTTGTGATAGGTTACCGCTGGAATGACCTACCACATAGTGGCTGTACCAACTCTCTACTATATTTGCATCTACGTCTATTAGTTATTCCTCTCTTAACTCTTTTCTGGGACAGCTTTTAATTCGTAAATGCATAGGCAAAGTCCTGCCGCCTCCGGTAAAAAATTCCAAAAATACTTTTAATAAAATGGCTCCGGTCTGTGTAGAAATCGAGTAGTAATTGGTCCTTAGTAAAACCCCTAGCAACAATTGGAATTTTTACTTTTGTTACATAAAGTGCAACACAGACAGCCTGTGTGTTTAATTGCCAGTTTGGTGCAGCAAGCGATTAACTATAGGTGATGACTGGAAATCAGCATATCTTTATCCTTCTTGTCGACTTTAATGCCTTATTGTTTAATGATTCGCTTATATAACGGTTAATGAGTTTTGTGGATAAATAAATGTTTTTTTATTTTATTTTGTCATATTAAAAGAATATTGCACGAACATTAATGAGAACCCGTAATGGATAATCTACATTTCGAAGATGGTGCACGACATCGTTGGCGACTTAATACCTAACCTGAAGAACAAAAAGCATACAGATGATGTGAATTACATCAGGAATTATTATTCCAGCCCCATACAACTCTATCTAAAAGAATACGCAAAAATCACCAATCCATCTCTTACTGAAGTAGGTACTAAAATTCAGAACGCACAGCAATAATATAAACCCAGTTTCGTACGTGTCGGTTAGCGCTCACACGAGACACTCTTACGCAACTGCTCTCAATGAGGAAACTTGTTATTATCCTTCTCGTGAATTTTAATGAAATTGAGTCATATTGAGATGCGGATATTGATACTGTGTATGCAAATTTTGATTACGATAAGGAACTTGAAGAAGCAAAACATTATAAAGTTGTGAACATTATAAATGTAGATTGGCTGGATACGATACACAATAGAGAGATAGAAATAGTACTTGGAAAAGGTGGCCTAACATTATGGGTTGAAGACATCATGGAACTTATGAGTATACATAAGAGTGTGTCATCATACATCATGAAATTATCACTGACCTAACCTAACCTACATGACTGATAGTATAATTTGTATTCCGGTCTGCTGTATGGTGATTCAATTACATGCCATAATCCTTATGGGGGTCAATTGTTTGTGCCTCGTTTTATGTCAGTCTTATGACATATTGCTTTAACACACGTTATCTTTACCGTAGTTAGAACAAGAGCACAGAGACTAGTTACTGCATCAACCTTCTTTTTCGGAGAGGCTCATGTCTTCGGATGGGCTAACATTAGTTATCGTTTGCTATTTACATGTTCGGTGTTCTATTGCAAAAGAAATCACACGCTTTGATAAAATTTATTATTCTTACGCATGCACCTATCATAATATTTATTACTATCTGTAGATCAAAAAAATTCACATAATGTTTTATATTCAAAAGAACAATGCGCATGTATTCTGTATACCACATCATCAGAGTAGGTTAGTGATCTATTCATAAACACAGAAACATTTTGAAATCTGTATCTTTATAGCCGTGAGACTAAAGTCTCAATGGGTTTTTGGCATGAGATAAATAATAGATGGGAGAGTTTTAAACTGAACAGTATACAGTATCAAACTAAAAATGTTCCGTAGCGATAATTATAAAAGAGACTAGCAGAATATTAAATAGGTCACAAAACAGTACCCTGGCATGACCCGTGTCCAGTACTTTAACTTTTGTTATCAATATTTTCTTCGACGTTAACTGCACGTGATTTTAAGTGATATTGTTTACATAATTCCGTAGTGTCATTGTGTGTAATGACATTGGATTATATTTTTATATCGTAACGTTACTCCTAATGGTGTAAAGCGCTTCATATTTTTGTTGTTACATTATTCTTCCTGGACCTTCATGTGAAGCATCATTTCTTTGAATTATAATTATATTGATTATAATTAGATTGTTAAACCTTCTTGGTTTTGAACATATAATATTAGCACATAAGTATTTTAATGTATAGTATATGTTTAAAGATTGTTTGTAATTATTTTTATTTTTTGTACAATCTATATGTCTCTTCCTATAGACTTCTCTTCTTTCTTATTACTCTTCTTTTAATCACTGCATAAATTAATCTTGATTCAAATATCATAAATAATAGTACTGTTTAATCCTAATACTACCTGCTACTCTCTTCTTCAAGACCAGCTACTACTAACAGGTTCATCACTATTTAACCTGTACCACGCCCAAGTCTTGCGAAGTTTTACATAACCATGTTGAAATTGGCGTGTCTGTATACGAAGATCGATTAGTACTATTACTTATAATCCCACGCTAAACTTTTGATAATTAGTTACATATATGGAATATTAATTATTTAACATACATAGATACATCACATGTATCTCTCTTTCGCTTCTCCAATTCACATAAGTTTTTTAATATACACCTGTTTAATCTTGGTATTTCAATGTGGGCTTTTCGAGGACATCCTCAATATGGCTGTGACGTCGACCATTCCATACGTATGTTTCGATTTATTTTAAATTTGTGTCGTTATTCTATTAACATCCATCTTTACCAACCATCAAAGCTTTCGTTTTCAAATTGTAGTCACTTCATGATCTTTCATTTACGTACTTCATGTGCTTCCACAATTTGTGTGTATTGAAAGCAGCTAAGAAATAAATCTACGAGATGAACGACGGGGTTTGCCTGTCCATAGTCCATATTGCAACTTGATGAGAGCGTGGCAAAACCTCAATCTACATCGCTATTGATGTTCAATAGTAAGGTATTAATATTCTGAAGCAATAACAAAGCTAAAAGGATGTAGCAACAATTTTACCTTTAAAATTAAAAATTCCCCAAAAACTTTCGTAACATCCTAGTTGAACTGACCAAAGATTATCTAAGGTAAGGTCTCATGTAATCCGTGCATCTGTTAATCGTGTATCTGTTGGCCTGCTTCCGGTATAAATATTGGCACATCACGATTCGTCTCACGTTTTATGCGTACGCCTTTCAATACCACGAGATGTCGCGGTCAAAGTGTTAAGTTTACGCTTTCATTAGACTACCCATTCAACTCCTTTTTATATTATGATCCCACACATGACTATTAGGATGACATTAGTAGCATTAATCACATAGTGGTATAATTCGCGTATATCTATTTTTTCAAACAAAACAACGCTTGGGACTCTTCACATGTCTCAATTATGGCCAACTGAGATGTTATTACGTAGTACCACTCCAGAACTCGAGCAGCGGCAATCTGCTAAGGGAAAAAGCAAACCCCGTGTGCCTGTCTCTGGAATTGCAAAACCACACAAAGACAGACGAACCAATATGCGACGAGGGCGTCACAAAAGTGGAGAAGAGGACGAGGAACCACCAGCCGTGACCTGCGTGACCACAGCACTGATAGGGCCGAACTTTCTGCGGCCATACCGACAACGCTGCTGCACTTGTCCCGACTGCATTACTCCACGAAGTCTGAGGAACTGGAATACTATATTTTCAGGTTAGGGAATATCCAGGTTAAAAGCCAAATACACCCTGAGGATCGAGCGGTTGGAGTTCCGTGACAACGTGAATTTTAATTCGGTCGTGGTGAGAGTATCGACCGAACATCTGTCGGCCTTGAAAGGGAGGAGGAGTTTTGACCGAAGGGTATCATAAATCGGCGATTCCACAGCCGGTTACATGAGACAAAAAATTTGTATAAAAAACATTTGATTAAATCTGACCAACTTCTACTGTCCCGATATTTTTCGTCCCATACAATGAGATCCTACATTAAACTAAGTCGATTAACACTAAAAACAATTTGATCCATTTTATTCATTTTTATGGACAACTAACACTTGACTAAACAGTTGACTGTGCCATTGTATTTTTATTCAATTAAAAGATAGTTTTATTACTTTATTTATAGCAGTTTTACCATCTGTTAACTTATTGCTACCTCTTACAGTAGGAAATCTAAAGCCTCTCTACGAATATCATATTAAGTGTATACAAATACGATTTAGATTCGAAAAAATGAAGTAGGTTATATTTGTCATACAAAGATCTTATTGCTTAGTAAAGTATACTCTTTAAATCAATGGAATTAACTAACGAAGTAGAAGTAAACAAAGTCTACGTTTGAAGAAAAAAAATAGATTAACTAATTTGGCCATTTACGAAACCATCTTCGTATTGAAATGGGCAGCAGCACACCGTTAAACACTTATCCACCACGTGGTCAACGCTCACTTTCGACGTTGCGCAAGCGCAGCGCATTGTCCGACATTTTGAACTTGTCAGTGGCTTTATTGCCTTAATGTGTGCATTGTTTCGAAATTAACTCGTCTGGGTTGAGAAGAAGTTATGTTGCGATCAATTCAATTTGATACGTGAACTTATTTTGATTGTTTTTTGATGATGTACATGGTTGTTCTTTGATTCAGTTACATTAGCCAATATACGTTTACTTCTATGCATTTGTATAAGTATTAGAGCGTATCAACGTAAGACAGTATTGGTAAATTCTGTATATTCAGCAGGTGAATGGCAATCTCTGTCTACTGATAGCGTTCTCCATAAGTAAAGCTTCTTCATCTTCTTGTATTCGTGGTAGTTGGTCTTATAAAAAGGACCTCAAAAGTTTGCTTATCGGGTTTTTCTATTTCCATAGGATCACCTCATCGAATTCTGACTTTTTGGTGACAATGGGAGTGTTACGGACTCCTTTGTATATTTTATTATTTTCTTTTCTGGTTATCATGTTGGCGGTGATTTGTTGATTATATATGTATTGTGTCAAGTGAAAAGTCGACTTTTGTTTGCGGCAAATAATTAGTAATTTGTCATTGCCGAAACCCGGAAGAGCATCAGGATCACTTCGAGAGTATACCCTTTCAAAAAAAGAATTTTCAAAATCGGTGCACAATTGATAGAAAAATTGATGTATACTTGGACATGCGTATAAAATTTGACGATTTCCTTCGATTTTCCTGGGGTCCCACATCAGATCCTGATTTGGTGACAATAAGACCTCCACGAGATCGCATCTTTCCAAACAAAAAAAAAGAATTTTCAAAATCAGTCTACAATTGACGGAGATATCTGTAAACATATATACAGCCGAACGTATAACCTCCTCCTTTTTCTTTTTAAGTCGGTTAAAAAACAATTACTCTCTTTCTCCCACGCCTTGCTTAGTTTTTCAACTTCACACGATAAGACGTATCGCATACGACAAATGTTTATTGGTTTTCGGTCATCCTTTGTATCTGGAACCGACCATAAAGATACTAATTGACCGGTTTTCAAGGCAGCCGGAAGGTCACAGCTTGACAAATTTGAATCAACGGAGTATACTCTTTGGTAATTTATTGAAGGTGATTTCAAGTTCTGCGTGAAGTAATTACTAGTATATATATATATATACATGTGTATATTTATGTGTATCCGACCGCGTTCGGTTATGGCGACCACTTTCAATCCTAGTTGGGGTAGCGCTGATGCACTCGAAGATTACTAATGTACCCAAGGTTCGCGACGAACCCTCGGGCACATTGAGGAAACATCAGTACACCGCCAAATTAATTTTGGTTAATAGCGAAGGGTGGGCAGGCTTTTATCTCGTCGCGTTTAGCATGGATTCAGATTTCCGCTGCTCTTTAATCTCGTGGACTTACCTCTATAGAATCTCCCGCTATTCAGGGCATAGTACTGCCAAATTTTCCCAAGTAGGAAATTCTCTGTACTAGGAGTATCAGAACAATAAAATTACATTTAGTAACATTTCGTTGCAGTGGAGCTCCTTATGAATGTGACCATTGGTGGGTTCCGGTTTTGAAGGGTAAGGATGCTGGTGACATTACAGGCACATGGGACTTGTCAACTTGTGTCTCAGGGTGACAGGCGCAGTGGCAATACTCATCAGATCTTTGCGACTGTTATGGACAGGCGTGTAGCCACCAGCCACACGACTTGTTCGTCCCATCACTTGATATTACAAAAAGAAACATGCGCGAGTACAACCCAAAGTACTAACATCAGAACCAATTCAGAAATGACCATGGCAGCAGAGGTCACCAAATATGATTTAAACATGGCTCCTTCTTCTTATAGTGTGAATTCTTGTTTTATTTATTTATTTATTCATGGAAAACCAACAGCTATAAACATTTAGTAAAAAGCAGCAATAAAAACATAAAGCCAATTACAGGTTTTCACTTATAGCTACAAGTTAGTTAAACACGAGCATTAGACTAATAAAACTAATAAATACAGCAATCCCATACGTGCGTCAACAACCACATGTTATTCAATTAAATTAATTAATATATGTTATTTTACGTTTTAGTGCATCAATGTTACAATTAAATATATCTACATGCAGGTCATAGTCACTTAGCACACTTTTTAAACTCCTACTAGCTCTACATATAGAACTATTCTGTCTATAGTTTGTCCTCGCTATGGGAACTACAAGAGGGTGGTAGTGTCTCATGGAACGTGTTGGAACATTAAATGAGAGTTCACCCAATAAGTCAATGCAATCAACCTTGCCGTTTATAATATTTAAAAGATACATTATATCACAGATTTTTCTGCGATCATATAATGGTAATAGACGCTGATCTTTACAGAGACGCAAGTAACCCAATGAATTATAAGACTTACCCATTTTATAATGATACACAAGAATTTAATAAATTTATTTTGAACTCGTTCTACTCTGTCGATATAGACCTAGTACCTCGTATTCCAAACTTGGGAGGCATATTCTAACTTACTACGAACATATGTACAATATAGTATCCGTAGAGTTTTTGGCTTTGAAAAACAAACTGAGTTACGCATTATGAATCCAAGAGACTTAGTAGCCCTGGAGACAATATCATCAATATGAGCATCAAAAATCAGCTTTGAATCAGGGATGACACCCAGATCCCTTATTACAGTCTTTCGTTCAAGACTACAATTTTTCAATATATAAGAGGTAGAAATACTGCTAAACCGTGTGTTGCCTCCTTGACTACGCTATCCGTGGTCGCTTAGAGATCTTCTATCGTACAGGTATTACTGTATAAAAGGCACAAGAACAAGTGGAGCACGGACTGTGTTAGGGCACCGCAGTCACAACGAGTCTACTATCATCCCTGAATCTCCTTCACACAGGAATAGACCGGAACACCTTTTAATATTTCAAGATGCAGCGTTTTGTCAACCTGTCAATGTTCTTAGGAGAGCTCGATGTTCAGAAAGTTGTAGCTAATAACTCCGATAGTTCAGAGGAAAGTATTATCCGCTCTACATTTCTTGAAGTTCAGATGAATATACTTTGTCTATTTCACTCTCTGGTAATAACTTATACTAATGATGTAGCGAATGATTTCAATTTCATTTGATATACAGGTTAATCTAACTAAAATGATTAATGAAGAGCTTAAAATTAAATAATCAATGCGAATGGTAACAAAAAGTTGAATTTAATACGGTTAATTTGAAAATGATCGATGTGTAAATTGATTAATATACTTAGATAATTCTCACGTATTGTAATTAGACTGTGTTGACTAATGTAAGGATGTTGAAATTGATATATTTTTTAATATAAGATTTTTAACGACTATTTAGGATTGCATGATTACGTTTATTGGAAATATTTTTTTTTTCAGATCTAAATCTCTAAATTACTTGTTTCTTTTTCTCCGTGTACAGATTTGTGTTTAAAATACGTAAATTTTTCTAAAATTTTGCTATTCTTAATTCAAAATTTTTCTACTCATGCCATTGACTTACAATTATATGGACGTCGGGTCCGAACTTATAGGGCGTTAAAATCGTATACAGAGCGTCATTCATGCTTTAGTCTTCGTTTGTTCGACTGACAGCGAAGCAGGCAAAATTAGAGAGTACTGCGATGACATTACAATTTAAATTCAACGTTTTAGCTATTTCATATTCCTTTACATGTCACTACGTTTAAATAGGTTGACTTGGGACATTTTTTTCGTGGTTTTTGTATTAGACCCGTCGTCCATTTATTTGTAAGTCAATGCTGGAAAATAATTAATGTTGTTTAGTAGCATTAGAGTTCCTTGTAAAAGTTCGTCCAGGAAAGGCAGGACTTACCTCTCAGCTCTGAGAGGTACTGTAACTGTTACGGATAAGCGTGTCGTGTACCACCAGGTTTACGCATTGTTATTCATATTACTGCTTGACGACAGAAATAAGCAAGGTGGTAATATTTCTTTGTAGGCCCAATCTTGTTTTGTTGTACTACGAGTATTTCAGAATATCGCACCTTTAGAATGAAACTTACCTAATTCAAAAAATGAACAAAATGAGCTTATATTATGTCATTTGATCTTAAAGGTTGTTAATTTCGAACTGACTCATTAATGCTCGAAACAGACTCTATAATGGGTCTCTTTTATAAGTTTTTTTCTCACACACTCATAGCTCCTCATTAGGGCAACCCCGTATAGCGGGCGCCATGGACATACACAGACAACCAGAAGTAACACCCAAACGTAGGCCGTACAAATATTTCTCCCGGCCTGGGAATCGAACCCGGGACCCATGCGTGGCAGACCAGGTCTTGGTATATAAACGCCTCATTTAGTGTCGAATATATATCTGCGAAGACATCATGCTACTACTATAACAAGCCAACAGGCTGGGAAAAATAAAAAAAATAAAATAATAATGATGACGACACCGCGTCACCCATTTAGAAATCCAAAATTAATCTTTTAGGCCTTGGGAAAGGCGAGAATCTATTTCTTTTATATATACTACGTGACGGCAACGACCAGGTTGTGTGCCTGGTCGTAAGCGACCCGCTTGTCCCTGGCAATTGCAGTGCCGCTCAGAGCTTTTTATCACAAAGATCTTAGGGGCACTGCGCCCTACACCCTGATACATACATTGACATATACCATGTACCTGTACTTTCACCTGCACCCTTACCCTTCGAAGCCGGGATGCAAGTAATGTTTTCATTATTACATCAAATGCTTAAGTATTAAAAATACCTTTTTATGAGACAAGAGTACCATACTAGGAATTAACCTGTGTGACAGATCTCCAGGCTCTCACCCAGTCGGATAAAATAGTGTTTGAAATTAAAAGATTGTAAGCTGTTATAGAAAAGTGATGATAATTTAGTGACGTAATTACAAATAAAATAAAAAGTAAAAGTAAATATTAAATATGAAACTAAATAGGGAAGAGTGCGGGTATGTGCAAATTCAAATTCAAATTCAAAATAATCTTTATTTCATAGGTAAGCATTATTACACTTGAAATCGTCACAATGGTTAAACTCTACCGCTCATTCGTAAGGCAGATTCCCCTGAGAAGAATGAGCAAGAAACGCTAGGGGTTGCTCTTTGTAAATAACATTTACAATTTTTTTTTATTTGAAACGTCAGAGATCGAGACTACCTCCATGAGCTAAACGGGTTACTACCACGGATTTTTGTCATCCAAGTACGCAGAAGTTGTATAATAACCTTTAGTATAAAGTTTTTGTTTCACTGTAGTTATAAACCTCGTGAAAGGCAAATTTTGTATATCAACCGGAATCTTATTATAGAAGCGTATACATTGCCCCTTAAATAATTTTTTGACTTTGTGAAGACGACTATCAAGAAAAGCTACTTTATTTCTATTCCTCGTATTAATATTATGTCTGTCACTATTTTTCATTTAGGGCCCAGATTGTAATTGCCCTAACTGCACGTTTCTGCAGGACAAAGATTCTATTGATATCGGCGGCATTACCCCAAAGCAAAATGCATGCGATTGTATATGCGCTATAGTTCCATCCAATGTAAATGGAGCCTAAAAATGCAGTATATTAATTAATTGATCAAATCATCATGAGAAACAATCAATAACAATCACACTTGGTAACAACAATCAAGTTTCTGAACTGCTAAACCTTCACTTGATAATACGTAATCATTTGTATGCTGTCATCGTAATGTTAAATGATTATCAATTATAGTCTTTATGCATAATAGTTATTATAGCTATTGCACAGCATAGCCTTAAGCGATAGGGTCCATCTGCTTGACTTAGTTATATAAAACATGTTATAACGTGTAACTAATAATTACGATGTTTAGTGTCCGTAAGTGGTTATTTTTAAATTAACAGAAACCACTTAATACGTAGGTGTTGCAATCATGTCACGTTTTAGGATTTCTGGAAATTCATGTGTTTGTTTTTCTCAAAATTAGATGAAAGAGTGCAAATTGGAATTGATGTATAACCAGAAACAGAGACGAAATGAGGGCCATTCACCCCTGGCAACTCATGAGGCAAATCAGCCATATATCACATTTAAATATCAACTCTCTGTTGAACTGAAATCACAAATTAGATAGTTGAAATAGTAAACCGCCAACAACAGACCTGTGTGAACGTCTCTGTATATTCCAAAAATATTCTGTATTTATTGTAATAAAGATAATATCTCTAACTATGGGGGGTTGTTCCGTTCGGTGGTGTGGAAAAAACATCTAATTACAAAATAAACTGAATCACTTTCATCGGTAATTAAATATGTAAGGCTTACAACTAGTGGTGATAGAGACTCAACCTTTTTAAGGCCTATTAAAAAGACTGTACTCCATTTTACAGGACCCCGTCTCTAAAATATTAAAATAATCAGAAACTATTTTTAAGGTTATAAAGCTTGTAGATCCAACTAACTCTATTTCTGTCTCCATGTAGTATTTGTTGGGTGTGATAGGAGTGTTATTGTTCCTTATCGTCTTGTATTGTTGTTAAAGCTAGCTAACAAACAACCCTGAAGCCTGTTACCGTGCGACCTGAGATAACAGACGGGAGGACGCAAAGGAATTTCTCACTGCCAATCTCACAGACTCACAAGACAGATCAGATCTTATAGCTAAAGGAGCCCTGGTCGCAGTGAGAGGATGCTCTAGTCAGGAGAGTTCCGTCGTCAATTAGACAGCGTTGGTGTCTGGATTCAAAGAGATCTTTATTTCTAAAGTAGACTATTTTTAAACGTTAATTAAAGGAAACTTTTACTCAGCGGCAAGTCTAGTCTTGCACATTGGAATTCGGTCAGTGCACTGCTGAGTAGTCTATCATTGACACGTTACAAATTTGTATCCGGTCAGATTGTCTGTTCGAAATTGAATGTTTCGTCATTACTTAAAATTTTGGTTTGCGTATTCCCAAAAAATTGGTATTTTGCATTGAGTCACTTTCATTGTAAAGGTGTTGTAGTCAATCGCTACAAATCTTTTTGTATATATTTTGTAATAGCCTTTTTTAAGCCTAGTTTTATAGTTAAATTCTAAATTTAAATGTGTTTGTTTTTGGCGCCTTTTTCTTGACTTTTGCTAGTGTTGTTTGCTGTTTTGCTGTGATAGCTACTTGGTGTTTTTCTAATAACTTATTAAGAGTCGTATTCTTGAACTCTACTTAATGCTTAAGTCAGGACTTGAGTATGATTCAAAGCACTAGAAATCATACTCGAGTCCTTGCCATTAAGGTCGTATTTCCAGTGCTTGTGTTGCTAGTGCAATCCTGACTTGAGCATTGAATAGAGTTCTACAATACGACCCTAAAAGCTGTAACTACATCCTTAGGACCTTGCTCACTCGTTGCTAGCTTCCACCCTTTACCCTTTCACCCATTGGTACAGTCAGCTACAGGTGTGTTATATACGCACATCATGCGCGGACAATATTATGTAGTCTAATAGGCAGAGATCTCTCAACACCTTAGATGTCTCATACTCTTTTTACCTACGCTTGGCCAATTAAGTATGGGCATGCCAAGGTCTAATAGAATTAATAGTTCACATATCCTGTTTTGTTTCCATATAAATAAGAATGTTGACATTAGATTTGTCAAAGTTCAGTGTGCATTGTGTACTGGTAATTAAATAGTATACAATCGTTAAGTCTGTGAATAATGTTGGTAATTTGTATTGTTTGTTTTAGGAGGTGA
>NW_020654810.1:1427390-1488128 GCF_003589595.1 Hyposmocoma kahamanoa | reverse complement strand
ATGTGATAATATGGTTTACTGTTTTAGATATTGTTTTAAACACGACGTATTGTACCTTTATAACCATTGACCTACCAAAATAGGTCAATGTTTGTAATGTGAAATATGCGATGTTAAGCGTGCGTAAACACCAATAAAGATATGAAGATGAAGATGTAAATAAACATGACGAAAACTATAATGTTTATGTAAAAAACATCACTTTATTTGAACCAGTTTGGGTGACTGGTAGCGAGGTTTAGAAATAATTCCTGCTGCTGTACTTATATGTAATAAAATACCAAACATGTTTAAAATTGATGACAGTTATACAACGTTTAAAAATAACGATAACCCACGAATAAATACCCAACATTTGTTGGATATTATGGATGCAACGTTCCATGTTTATATCGGATGCTTTTTTCTGTACTGAATGTATGAATGAATGAATGAATGAATAACCGCTCACGCGATGCGCTCCTCCTACCGCAAAATGGCGGCTGTTTGGTTTCGCAAATTAGAAAAGCATTCTGTTTAAATACAAGTTTTTATAAATAATAATTATTACTCTGCATTGCTAAATAAATACCCTCCGTACTACCAACAAAAACATCTCAAACAAAATGCAGTAATACACCGTAAATCCTGCACTTAAAAAGCACTAATGACATTTTTGGTGTACTTGGATAAATATGATAATATTCCGTATGAGTGGTTCTAACGTTTACCATGATATTACTCCTTAAAGTATAGTTTATAAACATTTATATTCAGGGTAAACTTAAAAAACGCTACCTACGGTATGTTTTCAATACATAAACACCGAAATCACCAGCCCAAACAATAACACACACGATTGTCGTGACGTATTTTTGAAGTTGTTTATTTTTTTAAATGACAGACTCAGGCATTAAAAACTTTATGGTTTGCTAGAGTAGTTACCGAAATAGCAATTAATATTAGTTCTTTTACCTGTTATAACTTCGATATCCGATAAATTGGTATAAAATCATAACCGGCACCTCTGGGTGTGGTATGTGTCTACGGATGCATGTATCGCGTGAGCGGTTAAATGCTATGCTGATTCCTACTATTTGGATGCTACTGAAGAACTGCTAAATAAGCTTGAACGACTGCAAAACCTATGTATAAGGTTCATCGTTGGGCTTCGTAAATATGACAGAATTTCACATTTCCGCAGTCAGCTCAAATGGCTTCCCATCCGTCTCCGCAGGAATTTGCATATTGTCTCCATTCTTTACAATATTTTACATAACCCTGCGTCTCCCGGGTACCTGAAAGAGCGATTCAGCTTCCTTAGGTCCCAGGATAAACCCTGTCGCTCTCTTGTTAGATCCCAGTAATCTTTTCCATGCTTCAATTCCGGTTTCTATTCTCACTCCTTCACTGTTCATGCGGTCAGACTTTGGAATCCACTTCCTATTATTTCGTGAACAGTAATATATATATATATTACTGTTCACGAAAGTAAATCGTTAGCTATTTTTAAAGTGAGAGTTAAAGGGCATTATTTATCTCCTATTCCATCCATATCTTAGGTATTATAATATAAAATATGGATTTATCTCAGTATTTATATAATTTATAACAGTTTAATTTTTTTCTTTCCTTGTTTTGTTGTGCACATATGCCCGTTCTTTTAGTTATAGTGTCCAGTATTTAGGTCTGCAGGAAGAAATTTCTATTAGAAATAAGCAGAACCTTTTGTTTTTAATTTCGCTTGTATTCTTTGTGACTTGTTGTATTTTTCCTGTACAATAAACTATTAAATAAATAAATAAATGAAATATTCTTTATTGCACTTAAAATTACAGTCAAAATACAATACAACAACTTAAGTACAATAGTGGTAGTAAGTGAATGTGCAACAGGCGGCCTTATTGATATGTAGCAATTTCTTCTAGGCAACCTTAGGATAGATATTTCGGATACACAAAAGGGGTGCAACCAAAGAATATCATCATAAGTACACTACATAACAAGTAATAATAAAAATATATACATATACGTACAAACAATAATAACATTAATACATACATGACAATAATTAAATAATAATGTTAAATGCTTATATACTATTGAAGGAAAAAGAAAAATGAAGTATAAATATAGGAAATAAATGAAAGTATATTAGAAGACAGACGAAACTTAGGAGTAAAGGAAGTGATTCTTAAATTAAGAGAAGGGGATCGTCGAATCGATTTAGGTAGAGAATACCACAATCTGATCGCAGTCATGGTAAAAGAGAATAAAAGTTAGAGGCATAAGAGGACATGTTTAGTATGAGAGTATCAGAGGAGCGAAAGGGACGGCAGAGTATAGAAGAGTGGACAGTAAAGCGATATTTAAAATAAGAAGCCGTAAAGGGATAGAATAGAATTGAGTAGAGAAGTGAAAGGATATGAAGATCATCTGTACATGATACATCCGTACTGCACTTGATGCAGTTAAAAAAATGAAAATAATTTCAGTTTTAATCCTCTAAAAGTACCAAGCACTAACGGGTACGGGTTTACTGATATGAATGGAGACGAAAGAGGTTTATCAGGAACGTTCACGGCAGAAAGTAAATGTTCATGGTCTCTGCCAACCCCAAAGTTGTATTGTGTTGCGTGATGATCTGTATGTATCACTTCTTAGAAATATTTGCGGTATAAAACATTTGAATCCGTAGTGGCATCATCTCTTTAACCAGATTTTTTATGATACTAATGACTGGACGAACAAGTCATGCACCTGGTGGTAAGCGACACGCCTGTCTATAACTGTTGCAGTGCCCCTCAGATCACAAAGATTACCTTGAGATATAAAGTTGACAAGTGCCATTTGTCTGTAGTTATATCAGTACCGTTACCCTAAACCGGAAGTTGATGTTTTAAGGCTATTAATTAATATAGGGTTTCTCAAAAAGCGAGGACTGTCAAAAACTGACTACGAGTAGGCAGCTATTTTGTGTTGCAAACGTCCATTTGACTACACTTTACAGAAAGACAGGTCCGTTTTTCAGATCATTGCTCTTGTTGTTGCTGCCTCTAAGCCTTTCTGTTATAAGCTCTTTCCAGGGAGCCTACCACAACTCTTTGAAACAATATTACTTTAACCTTACATTGACTTTTCTTACCATAACGCGCTTAAAGTAAGCTTATTGTAATGTTAAAACTATGATGTTTTATTGGCAGCTTTGTGACTTTTCATTCACTCAGTTCGTACTATGACGCGACTTTGACATTAAAGTAATATTGCTCTTATGTCAAATTTAGCAATTTGAAAATAGTTACACGGATGCAATGGAAACAATATTATTTTCAGTTTTATTGTCTTAATATTGATTTGTAACGATTAAAAGTTAAGTTGAACTTATTTGTTTACATATATCTCTTTAATATTTTGTTTATTTTTTACTTAATAGCACGTAAGAAATAATTTTTCGTTAAATAAAAATACGCGTTGTTTATTTCGTAAAATTATGACAGCGCCATCTATATGCTCCTTGGCGAAACTAACAGTTGACACTAGACTATAGATCCGAATTCACAACGTGACTATCAAGGCTCAGCTTGTTTTATTTATTTGTCTGCATAAAAATGCGGAATAATCATTGAAAACAACATAATTTTAATAGATTTCATTATTACATACTTTTCTTTCTTTAACTTTTCTTTTTTTGTTAAGTGTCAAATCATATTTATTTAATAGGTAAGCAAATTACATTTAAAGTTGTCGTGTAGTATAAACTCTACTGCTCATTCGTAAGTAAGTTATCAAAACGGCTCGGCTCTGCAGTGTACGCCATTAAAAAAATAAGGAAACTTTCAGACGTCGAAACCGCTAGATTGGTTTACTTCAGCTACTTTCACAGTCTAATGACATACGGCATTTTGCTTTGGGGTAAAGCCGCCGATATCAATAGAATCTTTGTCCTGCAGAAACGTGCAGTTAGGGCAATTTACAATCTGGGCCCCAAAGTATCTTTGAGAGATAAATTTAAGGAAATCAACATTCTTACACTAGCCTCACAGTACATTTATGAAAATGTAATTTATGTTAAAAGGAATAGTAATTTCTTTATGAAAAATAGTGACAGACATAACATTAATACGAGGAATAGAAATAAACTAGCTTTTCTTGATAGTCGTCTTCACAAAGTCAAAAAATCGTTTAAGGGGAAATGTATACGCTTCTATAACAAGATTCCGGTTGCTATACAAAATTTGCCTTTCACGAGGTTTAAAACTATAGTGAAACAAAAACTTTACTAAAGGTTATTATACAACTTCTGCGTACGTGGATGACAAAAATCCGTGGTAGTAACTCGTTTAGCTCATGGAGGTAGTCTCGATCTCTGATGTTTCAAATAAAAAAAAATATTGTAAATGTTATTTACAAAGAGCAACTCCTAGAGTTTCTTGCTCACTCTTCTCAGGGGAATCTGCCTTACGAATGAGCGGTAGAGTTTAACCATTGTGACGATTTCAAGTGTAATAATGCTTAGATACCTATGAAATAAAGATTATTTTGAATTTGAATTTGAATTTGAATTTAAGGCATATTCCCTTGAGAAGAATGAGTAAGAAACTCTAGGGGTTGCTCTTTGTAAATACACATTTGAATACGTTTATCATTACATATATCACAAAGTTAAATTTAAACATTTTAGAACGAGACTACCTACAAGTGTTAAACGAGTCACAAATACGGATTTTTGTTATCCAAGTACGCAGAAGCTGTATATCTTCAGTATAAACCTTTTGTTTCATAATAATTTAAAGCCTCGTAATTGGCAAATTTAGATTATCAATAGGAATCTTATTATAGAAACGTATACATCGCAACTTAACTGAATTTGAGACTTTGGGAAGACAACTGTCAAGAACAGTTTTTTTAGTCCTCGTATTAGTCGCTCACGCGATGCGCTCCTCCTACCGCAAAGTGGCGGCTATTTGGTTTCGCAAATTAGAAAAGGATTCAGTTTAAATACAGTTTTTATAAATAAAAATTATTATTCTGCATTGCTAAATAAATACCCTCCGGACTACCAACAAAAACATCTCAAACAAAATGCAGTAATACACCGCAAATCCTGCACTTAAAAAGCACTAATGAAATTTTTGGTGTACTTGGATAAATATGATAATATTCCGTTTGCGTGGTTCTAACGTTTACCATGAAATTACTCCTTAAAGTATAGTTTATAAACATTTATATTCAGGGTAAACTTAAAAAACGCTACTTACGGTATGTTTTCAATAAATAAACACCGAAATCACCAGCCCAAACCATAACACACACGATTGTCGTGACGTATTTTTGATGTTGTTTATTTTTTTTAAATGACAGACCCAGGCATTAAAAACTTTATGGTTTGCTAGAGTAGTTACCAAAATAGCAATTAATATTAGTTATTTTACCTGTTATAACTACGATATCCGATAAATCGATATAAAATCATCACCGGCACCTCTAGGTGTGGTATGCGTCTACGGCTGCATGTATCGCGTGAGCGGTTAAAGAACTTAACTGAATTCATCCATCGCAACTTAACTGAATTTGAGACTTTGGGAAGACAACTGTCAAGAACAGTTTTTTTAGTCCTCGTATTAATTTATGTCTGTCACAGTTTTTCATAAATTATTAACATATTTAACATTTTCATTAATGTACTGTGACGTTAGTGTAAGGATGTTAATCTCTTTAAACGCTGACACAAAACTTCACAGAGATTTCTGGGATTGTTGATCGACATATACGTTTCTTCTTCACCTTTAGCGGGATATATTGCTACTTAAACATTTACAAATTATGTACGTAACTACCTAAAAGTTATACGTACATTAGAACCACCGACTTCTCAATTTCCACTACCACTACCACTATTTTGACATCTGACATTTTGACATCTTCCGCCCTAAATAACTTCCCTCTTCGCTCCGCTTTGGCAGATGAAGGGCCTAATGGAAGTTTGACAACATACTTATCATTATTAACAACAATTCGATTAGTACCGACCGTGACAGATCCCGAAAAAATATTAAAATCACATCGCCTTTTGTCGCGTCTGTAAATCAACGGGCAGACGTAAATGTGCGTTAAACAGGATGATCTACTGTTTATTCCCTCGTAAAATATGGATATTATTACGCCGAAATTATTAAATGTGCCTGTTTTTGTTTGTTGAATAATGTGACGGGTGTTTGGGTGCAGAGTTTAGGTCGCAAGATCGTGAGATGAAATTTGCTTTTGGTGCTTTTTGTCGATGTGTTGTTAATACTTTATGTTACAACAAGGTCACAAATAGCAGATACCCAAAAAAAGGTATCGTTTTGTGACATTTTCAATTCTGCGCATGTTGTTCTTAATCTGTTAAACTTACATTTTTTAATAATGATAATAAGACATATATTCATAAGCATATTTACAAAAAACAGGTTAACAGTTTCAGAAATGTGGAATCTAGTGCCAATACAAAGGATGGAGCCTTAGCACTACATCCCGCTTTCAGGTTCCACCGTCATACATGGACACCCGCTACTGATGCAATTATCAAATTTCACAATACATTTTAAATTTGTAGGGTTTGCTTATTGATTATATTACATGTAAAAGAACATTAAATACCGGATACCAAGGGCACTGGAACAGGTTTCAACTATTTGCGTGCATTTACACTTACTTAAGTTACAAATAAACTAAGAAGAAACTTAAAACAAAGCAAAGAAACGATTCGCTAAGTTATAATGCGATTACGATAAAAATGTAGTCCAGCAACATTGTGATTTTTTGTATGTTAAGTAGCCACTGCTTACACTTTCTTTTGAAAGTGCGCAATGACTGGTTAAGTTTAATCGGGAATGAAATGTCATTCCAACATTTAGACGAAGCGAATCGAAAGCTTCCAAAACCACTCAGAGCTTTAAATCGCAAAGATCTGATGGGCTCTGCCTCTGCGGCCGTCACCCTAAGATATAAGATGAAAAATCCCTTGTGCCTGTAATTTCACGAGCACCCGATATTCAATACTTTATTACCCTTCAAAACCGGAACGCAGCAATGCTCAATTCGCTGCTTGGCGGCAGAAATAGGTAAGGTACTATTCCATAAGGTAGTTAGTTGTTTTGGGGTAACGCCGGCAATATTCATATAACCTTTGTCCTGCAAAAACGTGCTGCTACAGTAAATTACAATCTGGATCGGGTCCCATAATATCTTTGAGAGAGAAGTTTAAAGAGATTACATTTTTACACTAGCGCCACAGCACATTTAAGAAAATGTTAGAGGACATAACTCGTCGTTTTTTAAATTTGAAACATCGAGTACATAACCAGAAATAGAGATGAAACATTATTTAATTTCTTTAAAAGCTATTCTGCCATATTATTACGGTGACGACTGCGCTCCGATTGGCCAGCTCGAATTCGAAACAATTGACGGGTGTCGTCATTTGTGATTTTTGCTGCAATAGACGAAAATTGAAAAATTACGTATTTAATTGCCGATGAAATGTGATTCCGTTTGTTTTCTAATTAGATGTTTTGCTATTTTTCCCACACCACCGAATGGAACAGCCCCCATAGTTAGAGATGTTATCTTTATTACAATAAATAGAGTATATTTTTGGAATATACGGAGACGTACACACAGGTCAGATGTTTACTATTTACAATATTACAAGCGCTTTACTATTTCTGGTTTCTAAATTGTAATTTCAGTGCAACCGAGAGTTGATATTTAAAAGTGATACAAGGCCCATTTGCCTGATTAGTTGCCAGTGACGTATGGCTTTTATTGGATCTATTTCTGGTTATATACTCGATGATTTAAGATAAGTTTTAGATTGTAATAAATTTTGTACAGTAGTGGGTATTTATCTTTTTTCTTTATTTGTTTAGTTTTTAAGTATTCTTATGTTTAAGCTTAAGTCTTGTTGGACGCTTTGGCTTAAGCCATAAGTCCATAAGAATGTTTTCTTTGGAAATAAATAAATAAATAACATTGATACCAGGAGTATAAACAAACTAGCTGTTCTTTATAGTTGTCTTCGCAATGTCACAAATTCATTTATGGGGCCGATGTATACGTTTCTACGATAAGTTTCCGGTGATATTTAAAATTTGCCATTTACGAAGTATAAAACTATAGTCAAACAAAAATGTTAGATTAAATATTATTACACGTCTTCTTGGATGACAAAAATCCATTGAAGTCTCGATCAATAAGTTTTCAAATAAATGTTGTAAATGATAAACGCTTACAAATGTTTATTTACAAAGAGCAAGCCCTAGAGTGCCTTACTCACTCTTCTCAAGGGAATCTTCTTTACAAATGAGTGGAAGCAGAATTAAATCCAATGTGAAGATTTTAAGTGTCGTGTACTTATCTATAAAATAATATATTTGAATTAAAACTATTGATACGTGTTTTCTCGAAGGCAGAAACCACACACATCTTTCGCCTCTCCAACACTCACAAAGTTTCTCATTTACGCTAGGTATATTAAGGGTACTTTCGACCTGATCTTACTTTACGATGTCCTCGATTTGGATTGAGATTGTAATAAATTTTTGTTTTATGGTATACATGGTGCTAATTAATAAAGCCTTATAATGCATGCGATGAATCTTTTCATGATACTGAATATTTTAGAGAGACTTATCATGGAATACTGAACACGTTTACCGAAGAGAACAGCTTCAAATTCTCGGAAGAAAATATCAAGTTTTACACAAATTATCCAATCAGCTGGTATGAATTTTATATTTACAAAGGGATATTTTTAAAATATTAACAACTTTGTATAACTATATTACTAACATCATAACCGCTCACACGATACATGCAGACGTAGACGCATACTACACCTAGAGGTGCCGGTGATGATTTTATACCGATTTATCGGATGTCGAAGTTATAACAGGTAAAGGAACTAATATTAATTGCTATTTTGGTAACTACTCTAGCAAACCATAAAGTTTTTAATGCCTGGGTCTGTCATTTAAAAAAAAAAAACAACTTCAAAAATACGTCACGACAATCGCGTGTGTTATTGTTTGGGCTGGTGATTTCGGTGTTTATTTATTGAAAACATACCGTAAGTAGCGTTTTTTAAGTTTACCCTGAATATAAATGTTTATAAACTATACTTTAAGGAGTAATTTCATGGTAAACGTTAGAACCACTCAAGCGGAATATTATCATATTTATGCAAGTACACCAAAAATATCATTAGTGCTTTTTAAGTGCAGGATTTGCGGTGTATTACTGCATTTTATTTGAGATGTTTTTGTTTTTTTAAATGACATACTTTTTATAAAAAATAGGTGCGCATTTGACCTCCATCTCACCTGATGGAAAGTGACGATGAGGTCGACGATGGAGCATGCACACCTAAATAATGCCTATTCACTCTCGCCTTGAAAAGGTCCAAGTTATAACGTTCAGGGAACAAGTCTGCAGGCAGGGAATTCCACTCCATAGCCGTTCGCCATATAAATGTGGAAGCGTAACGCTTCGTGCGAATCTTTGGAATATCCACAACATAGGGGTGGAACCCAAGCCTACGCCTAGTCCCCCGGTGATGGAAAGGGGAAGGCGGAATTAAATCATGTAATTCCATCGCACACTCTCCGTGATATATCCTGTAAAATACCGATAAGCAGGCAACTTTACGGCGGTGTTCAAGGCTCTGCAGCTTCGCCTCCACTAATTCCGAGTCACCTATAAGCCTCTTGGCACGGTTGTCAATTGAATCCAAAGTGGCCAGTTGATATGTCGCAGAGCCATCCCAAAGGTGGCAGCAGTACTCCATGCACGATCGGACTTGTGCTTGGTACAGCTGGAGCAACTGTCCCGGTGTAAAGTACCGCCTCACCCTGGAAAGGATCCCAAGCTTCCTTGCTGCATTTTTGGCCGTGGATTCAATGTATCTGCCGAAGTTCAAATTGGACGACAGGTCCATTCCAAGTAGCTGGAGACAATCGGCTATCGGTATGGATATATCACGAAAAGTCGGAGTCAGCTCAAAGGGACTCCGTTTTGTGGAGAATAGACACGCCTGCGTTTTGGTAGCGTTAAATTTGACAAGGTTGGCATTGCCCCAATCGGAGACTGCCTGGAGTGTCAAATCTAAACGGCTAACCATGGACTCTCGACAAGACTGGATTTCCTCTCCACTGACCCTTGCATTGGTCAAGTACCTATCTACAACTGTGCTGTCATCAGCATACGCAAAGGTACCTGGAATTAACATATCATTGATATGCAGCAGAAAGAGAGTTGCAGACAGTACGGAACCCTGAGGAACTCCGGCATCTATCGCCATATGTTCGGAAGAGTAGCCTTCTAAGACCACTCGAATCGAACGTTCGCTCAAGAAATCCGAGATCCAATTGCAAAGGTCAGTGGGAAGCCCATAAGAGGGAAGCTTGCTTAAAAGGCTTGCGTGCCAGACCCTGTCAAAGGCTTTAGAAATGTCCAAAGACACTGCAAGTGCTTCGCCTTGCTTTTCTATAGCCTCGCTCCATATGTGACAGGCATACACAAGAAGATCCCCAGTAGATCGCCCTCGTCGGAATCCGTACTGGCGATCACTGAGGAGATCGTTGTCTTCAAGGTACGATAGGAGACGGTTGTTGAGTACACGTTCCATAGTCTTGCAGAGTATGGAAGTGACTGAGATAGGTCTATAGTTGACAGGGTCAGCTCTGCTTCCTTTTTTTGGTACAGGTTGCACGTTTGCAAGCTTCCACGACCTGGGAACTACACCAGTCTCAAGTGAGAGGCGGTACAGGCGTGTGAGAACAGGAGACAACTCAGGTGCACAGTTACGCAGGACTATTGCTGGAATTCCATCTGGCCCGCTAGCTTTATTCACGTCTAGATTTCGCAGAGTTCTAAGTACCTCTTTTTGGCGTATGCGAACTGGCGCCATAGTGCAGCCAGCCTGAGGTAAAGTAGGTGGTAGGGTCCCTGCGGCATCTAGACGCGAATTTTCTGCAAAGAGTGAGGCAAAGAGATTCGCCTTCTCTTCCGCAGTATGAGCCAGCGAACCATCCGGCCTCAGCAGAGGTGGCAAAGATGGGCGACAAAAGTTCGATTCGACCGCTTTGGCCAGGGACCAAAAGGATTTGCTGCCTGCTGGATAAGAGGCAAGCTTGGCTCCTATGCGGCGCACATGGTCGAACTTGGCCCTACGTAACATGCTTTTGCACTTCTTGGCGGCCTTATTAAAAGCTTTCTTCATGTTCTGAGTACTCGGAGTTTTGCGTAGTCGAGCATCTGCCCAAGCTTGGTACGCGGACTGTTTACGTGCTTCAGCACAACTACAATTAGCGTTAAACCATGGACGAGCTTGGGGTCCATTGGGTACATCAGAGTATGGAATGTAATACTCCATACCCAAACGCAAGACCTCGACTACAGCATCAGCACAGCTCGACGAGTCTCCTGAAGTAAAGCACGCCTGCCAGGGATATGACGCAAAGAAATGGCGCATTTCGTCCCAATCTGCTAACTTGTATCGCCACACCCGTCTCATACCACTAGGGCCCTGATCGGGTGGGGAGTATACGGATACAGTTTTCACCAGACAATGGTCGGAAGTACCCAGTGGGGCCTCCACAACCACAGAGTATCGGTCCGGATCAGTTGTCAGCAGAAGGTCCAAGCAATTAGCCGTATGGGATTCAACATCTGGTATCCTAGTGGCGCCACTGACAAGCTGGGATAAGCTTAGCGTTAACGCAAGTTTACGCGTCTCTCTCCCAGCGTGATCGGTCTTCTGGTATGGGAACAACCATTCTTGATGGTGTGCATTAAAGTCCCCCAGAATGACTAGTTGCGCCGCTGGGTACCTATGCTGAATCTCATCAGACGTCTCACTTAGATATTGGAACAGCTTGGTCGTCTCCTGATCTCCACTGTGCGATCGGTAAACACAGCAGTACACTATTTGTGTAACTCCTGTGTCAACCAGAAGCCATAAAATTGAAAAACTCGGTGCCTCAAGGTTCTTGAGACGCTTGACACAGATGTCATCGCGAACGTACACACAGACTCCGGCACGAGGTACGAACCTGTGCTCCAGAGTATACCCGGGGTAGCTGAGGTACGCTGCGTCAGTCGGACATCTGATCTGCGTCTCTGTGAGGAACAGCAGCTGCGGTTTGTCGGTTTCAAGGTGGTAGTGGACCGAATCGAGATTTGAGTGCAGACCTCGGATGTTAGTGAGGTGCACTTTTAGTGGGAGGACGTGCAACCGCTGTGTATACTTTTTTCCATTTTTAAAGTTTTTCATTCTGTTTTGGAGAAGTGAATAGGCAGGAGGAAGGCAGTTGAACGAGGCACTGCGTCGTGTTCAACCAAGCAGCAGACTCATACTGCCACACGAGGTTACAATCGGCTTGGAGACCGCGGGGACGCCCGAACCCCCCCGGAGATGGCCACCTGGTCCTCCCTTCCGGTCGCCAACCGGCAAGGTGGAGCATTCCGGGATTTTTCGTTGGGTGGCGGGGCAGCCTTTCACGGGTGGCTTTCCCGCTACTTGGGCCCCCAACTTCCCACGGTCGGCCAGCGGTGCACCGTGCTTCGGATCCCGCTAGCCTCCAGAACCGAGTGCTCAGTGTGGCAGTACAAGCAGCTACAACTCGCCGTCAGACGCAATGCAACTGTTCAGACCCGACCTCCAAATGGCAACTCCCGAACACGAGTCGGAACACGGTAAAAACCATTTGGCGACTCGACTGCGTCGGGAGGGTGGTGACTAGCCACGGCCGAAGCCTACCACCAGTAGTTATTGCTCTTTAGCACCACCCAGGGGTCACTTGTAGGGTCTCAAGGGTAAACCTACGGAAGCGAGCAACATCAACCCCCAAAAATTTTGTTGTTAGTACGGAGGGTATTTATTTAGCAATGCAGAATAATAATTTTTATTTATAAAAACTTGTATTTAAACTGAATGCTTTTCTAATTTGCGAAACCAAATAGCCGCCATTTTGCGGTAGGAGGAGCGCATCGCATGAGCGGCTATACAACAACTTTGCTCCATGACTTTTTACAAACATAATAAACCCCCGTCCTGCACAGAGTTGGTACATTTAGAGCGATTTATTTCAATCTATTTGTACTACTTACTGTGTACATGAAAGTAAAATCGGATGAATTATTAAAAGTCGTGAAACAAAAGTTGTTGTTTATGATGTTAATAATATAGTCCTGCAAGATCCTAACAACCTCAATTTAAAAATAACCCTGTATAAGATAACAACAACAAACAACATGCCGCAATATAATTAGGTACACTCAAAAACAACATCACCAATATTTTTAAATAATGAATGTAAAAGCCGTGGTAGCCTAGTGGTTTGATTTACCGGTTCTCGAGCGGAGGCCATGGGTTTGAATCCGGGCTTGCACCACTGAGTTTCTCGAAATACGTCGAAGTAAGTTCACGACTGTCGGAAAACGTGTGAAATCCCCAATCCGCCTTGGGCCAGCGTTGCGGTTTGTCTGAGAGGAGACCCGTGCTCAACAGTGGGACGTATTGATACTAGTTTCAACATTACATAATAGTTTTTAATCAAGCATATTTTAGCCGTGTATGGCGACTTGTTGGCTGCAAACTGGACGACAGCGGGCGGCGCGGTGGCAACAGCGATTCTGCAGCTTGATTTTGACTGCCTCTCCCGATCGGAAACTGCGTCTTTTCCGAGTCGAGATACACAATTGCGATTCACAACTGGCCGATCGAAACTTTTGACATTTCTAATCGGAACAATAGTTGATTGAACTCATAAATTAGAAAGATATAGTAAGAACCAGGTTCATCTTATCGCCTAGAAACCCATCTGATAGTATTTGATCGAGACTACCCGATTGGATGGACGCTGTTCTTGATGGCAGCGGCGCGGGCCTCCGTACACGAGAGTCGCGCTCCAGTCGAGCAGTGAATGCGCGTTCGAAAAGTCATAGTGTCGTTGTTGTTGAAAGGGCACAGCATTAAGCCAATGCTAGGGCTAGTGGCTATAAACTTCCAGCAGTGTGCACACTTCAGCTTTAGCGTTAGGGACTCTGCCGATATAGTCAGGATGCCGTTCGTGCTGAGACGCATTCTACTTCTAAATCAATACAAAGGCAGCTTACCACGTTCCGTGGTCTAACTGTTGAGTGAAGAGGGCCACCCAAGCGCGCCCATGCTCGTGGTGGCATGCTCGGATTCGCCTCGGGTCGGCAACTTCAAAGATGCGGCGCGAAAGCAAGCTCGGCCTAAGCTCTAGACTGGCCTAAAGACCGCCTGGTCTCGCCAAAACTCGGAAATTGGCACGTTTGAAATCACGGGTCGTGGGTAACCAGTATAAGAATGCAATATAAAGTATAAATCTACCAAACGATCAACCCTCTCCTCTATCGTAAAAACGTATGTCAATGCTATCTTCCTCAGCCGAGGTGGTATGTAGTCATGTTCAATAAATCTCGATAATCATTGAATTGTGACCAGTTAAAAGGCAGTTTTCGACGCACATAACTCTCCGGCTACCTTACTGTTATAATTCACTGGGTTAGGTTTTGTGGATTATATCAGTCCCGGGATTTAGAATAGAAAAAAATAAAGAGTGATAAATTGAATTTAGGTCGTCGCCATGATGTGGACATAATTATTTACTTTTCTAACCAAAACATTGATAGCCGCTCACGCGATGCGCTCTTCCTACTGCAAAATGGCGGCTATTTGGTTTCGCGAATTAAAAAAGCATTTAGTTTAAATACAAGTTTATAAGTTAAGTTTATAAATAAAAATTATTATTCTGCTTCGCTAAATAAATACCCTCCGTACTACCAACAAAAACATCTCAAATAAAATGCAGTAATACACCGCAAATCCTGCACTTAAAAAGCACTAATGAAATATTTGGTGTACTTGGATAAAAATGTAAATAAAAAAAAAATAAAAAAATACTTTTATTTCAGACAACAAGTTCCATATTTTGTTAGAAATAATAATAATAAAAAAAGAGCTTATAAACTAGTGTTAGTAAATATTTGTATATCATCAATTGGTTAAATCACCCTCGTTACGAAGCATTGCCACATGGGAGAGGTGATCCTACCAGCTACAGTTTGTAGGATGCTGTTGGGGCTGTCCCGCACTCTGCGCATCAGGGATGCTGTCTTTTTTCGGAGGATGGCAGCAAAACCATCCGTCTCATATTCTGTAAACATCCCCGATAATATTCCGTTTGAGTGGTTCTAACGTTTACCACGAAATTACTCCTTAAAGTATAGATTATGAACATTTATATTCAGGGTAAACTTAAAAAACGCTACTTACGGTATGTTTTCAATAAATAAACACCGAAACCACCAGCCCAAACAATAACACACACGATTGTCGTGACGTATTTTTGAAGTTGTTTATTTTTTTTTAAATGATTTTATTTTTTTAAACCCAGGCATTCAAAACTTTATGGTTTGCTAGAGTAGTTACCGAAATAGCAATTAATATTAGTTATTTTACCTGTTATAACTTCGATATCCGATAAATCGGTATAAAATCATCACCGGCACCTCCAGGTGTGGCATGCGTCTACGGCTGCATGTATCGTGTGAGCGGTTATGACTGTGAATACAAAGCGAACACATAGAAAAATGTTCGTCGATCCAGTGGGACTTGAACCCACGTCCATGTTGCACCGTAGCATTGCTCTTACCAACTGAACCACGGGTCCAGTTACCGAGTGGTCGAAATTCTCCTATATGTTTTTGTTATAGATCGTTGTACTGACTTTCGGCATTCGTCGCCGCTAGTGACATCTAGTGAGTGATTTTAAACATTGTTGTTAAATATTGTTCAACTTTGAACATCATGTATTTAACAATAAAACGCAAGATCGTAACATACATTTAAACTATCACAAAAAATGGCCTCATCATCAGGCAACTACTCAAAAAGAATCTTCGTCGGCTACTCTCACTGTGGCCAAGGCCCCCGTAGCCGTCAGTAGATCGACTTGTGAGTCTACTTGACCGGCAGTGTGAATACCATTCCAGTACACATTGCACGACGTGTACTTCCTTATCTCCTTCCAACCTTTCGTTTGTCACCTTAGGTCTCCTAGTAACAGACCTTTCGTTCATATTTTTTATATATATTTCTCCGTCTATATATTTATGGTTAGGTTAGGCTACACACCGTTAAGTTGTAGGGCTACACTGCTAAACGACTCTTGAGGTATCACCGTTAGGTTTAATAGGGTAGTTTATATTTTTATCTTAACTTTACCGTAATTTCATGTACAGCAGGCGGTTGGTATTTGCTGCATACAACACTACACACTACATTGACAGACAAGCACTACCACTACATTCAATACCTAACCGCACGCTGTTCAAATAGTCTATACTCACACCATCATTACAGGGACCCAAAACACTCAGTTAGATACCTTTACAGCTACCAGCCCCAGCTAGCGATGTCGCCATAAACTTTTAATTGAATTATTTTTTATAATTGAATATCAAGTCTTTACGCGTGAACAGCCACCCTCAAAGCTGGAATAGTTTCTTCGAAATTAAATGGGACCACTACTGTCGTACTCTCTTTCCAACAAAACAAGAATCATCAAAATCGGTTCACAATTGCCTCTCGTGAGTTTAGGTGTACTTTGTCAGCCACAAATTACTCCCAAACTTACGAGAGAAATAAATGTAGGCCATACAAATATTTTTCCCGGCCCGGGAAACTAATCTGGAACCTCTGCGTGGCAGTCCGGCATGGCAACCGTTCGGTCACGGAGGCAGTCAGTTAGAACGACATTTATAATATTCTATGTAGATATGAGAATAATTACATAAGACTGGGTTGCAGTACGACGTGTCCAAATATCTCTCGGAGTTAGACAATGAATGATGGAGTGCGTCAAAGATTATTGACACTTTCTTGGCAATGACATGCGTTTGCACTTTCAGCAGGATGAACCCATCAAAGCAAGGTACATCTTGATGGCGACAGAATTAAAACCTTTTAACCATTTATTTACCACAAACAACAATACAAAACAACACAAACCAATTCAAGTGCAGCACCGTTACGAAAAACATCGAATAGCGTTCCATATTTAGAAATGATTCTAATAACATTTAATATATAAATAACCTAACAATTATAAATCTTGTTATTACTGATGCAAAGGTCAAACAAACACAAAGAAAAATTCCTTCGATCTGATTGGATTCGAACCAGCAACTCTATTTGTCAAACCGGGGCTACCGCTCTTACCAAGTACCATATATCATCATCATATACAGCCTGACATTCTGTGCCACTACCCACGGTCCCGTGCTAATCTCATCCAGCTTCACCCCGCAATTCCTGTAATGTCGTCCGCCCATCTTGCCGCTGGACGCCAGACCTTTCTGTGTCCAGTCCTTGGACACCATTAAATTATCACCTTACTCCATCTGTCATCTTGTCTCCGTATCAGGTACTCTGCCCAGCCCCACTTTAGCTTCGTGATGCGATTCCCCACGTCCTTTACATTTGTTCAACTTCAAATCTGGACATTGGGAACACGGTCTATAAGCTTGATATCAAGCATGCCACACTCCATGGCTCTCTGTGCAACTCTCATCCTATACACAGCTTCCTGCGTGAGCGTCCATTTCTCGGCATCGTAAGTCATGGTAGGCAGAACACACTGATTATATAGACGGGTCTTCAGATATTGTGGAATTTTGGCTGACTTAAGAATGTCGTCCAACTTGCCAAACGCGGCCTACTCGAGCTGAATTCTTCTAGTAATCTAGTAAAAATTTAATAAAATAAAGAAAAATAAAATATGTCCAAGATAAACGTATTGATCTACAATCTCTAACATCTCACATTCTACATTGACACTTGGATTTGTGACGTTGGAGGTGTCCGCCATAAACTTAGTCTTGGAAATACTCATCTTGAGGCCCACCCGCATAGAAGCATCATACAGTTGTTGCACCATACGCTGGCGATCGTCAAAGTTTTCAGCGAAGAGTACTAAGTCGTCCGCAAACCGTAAGTGGGACAGGAAGACTCCATTGATGTTAACGCCACATTTCGTCCAATCAAGTGTTTTTACTATGTCCTCTAGGACAGCAGTAAAACCTTTTGGCGAAATAATGTCTCCCTGCCACACCCCCCTTTTGATTGGTACAGGGTTGGTTGGTTCATGCATTCGAACCTTCTGGAGCTGTACCCAGATGAGTACAGCTCCCGAAGTACGTCTATGTAGCGAGAGTCGATGTTACAGCGATGGAGAGCGTGGAGCACGGCCCAATGTCCGACACTGTCGAAGGCCTTTTCATAATCATCGAAGGCCGTGGCAAGGGGTCGGTTGTGTTCGTGACACTTCTCCATCAACTGCTTCACTATGTGGATGTGGTCTATGGTGGAGAAGCCACTTCGAAAGCCGGCTTGTTCGATAGGTTGGGATTCATCAATTTGACGAGTAAAGCAAAGTCAAAGTCAAAGTCAAAGATTATTTATTCCATAGGTAAAATAAATTTACACTTAAAAACATCACATTTAAGCTACTGCTCGTTCACTACGCTGACTTCCCTGACAAAAACGAGCAAGAAACTCTAGGGACTGCTCTTTTCAAATAAAATTTGAATCAAATTTGTGTGGATTCCGGAGCCGTGTCGTCTTTCCATACATCTTTATCTAATACGTAGTCTTCAATTTTGTAATATGACTTTTCGATCAAAATATTTTTAATGTAGTTTTTCAACTTAGGAAATGATAAACTTAATATATGCTCCGGAATCTTATTGTAAAAACGTATGCAGTTCCCCATAAAAGAGTTGTTTACCTTGGTTAAACGAAATCGTGGTACCATGAGTTTGGACTTAGCTCTAAGGTTAATATTATGGATATTTTCTTTCTTATTGAAATTATGTATATTTTTTTAGCGACTTGTTATTATTATTATTTGTTTTATTATTTGTTACCAGTTATTAGTAGTATTATATGTATGAAGGCAGATCGAATGAACTTTTCTTAGAGTTTATTCGATCTTTGTAACAATTGCAATAACAAACTACAAACCAAAAAAGAAAGATTTGCAAGAAGCACACAGAACAATTTGTAAGGTCTACTGGTTCGTTCCGTGGCTTAATTGGCAGAGCATCTGGCACGGATTGCCTAAGGACCCTGGTTAGAATCTAGCCAGACGATTTAATTTTTATGTGTTCGATCTTTGTTATTAATAATTATAACTAGTGCAGTATTTTCCTAAACAGTGCTTTTTATTGCAAATGACGGGTTTTTTTGACGCATTATGCCAGAAACGCAAAAATGGCAGAATATCAGATTCGCAAAATGCCAGATTGATATTTTAAACTACAACGGAAAAGGACGCGTCGATATTTCCCGCCAAAATCACATCAAACAGAAATCATGGCAAAAGCTAAGTTTGTCGTTAGCTTAACTATTTTTTTTATATTTTAGTGTGACCGATAGAATCAATATTATCTATCTATTATCACTATTACGTCGTTTACTACACCTCTAGTGGCAGAAAACGTGTAACCTTAAACACCCGAAAGCCTCAAAAACCTTTAGATAGAGATAGTAAAAATATTGTAAGCGCCAAAAAAGGCTTCACATCTATTATTAAAAACATAGCTGTTACGCAATCGGTTACGAAACTCATTATTATACATTATAACCTCTCTTCTAAAATGTCTCAAGTGATGAAATGAACAAGCCGTGTGACTGGTGGTAAGCGACGCGCCCGTCCATAACACGCCCGTCACCCTGCGACATAAATTGACAAGTCCTATGCCTGTAACTGCTCACTACACAAGCACCCTTACCATCATACCTGGATCGCATTTATGTTCACATTAAAGTAAGGTGGCAGTACTTCCCTGAACCAACTCTTTCACAAGAAACTCAACTGCCACTAAAAAAACATGAAATTGAAGTCGCAGATCGCCTATTTCTTTAGTTCGTCATAAATCTGCTTAATCATTTGAATTACTCTACATTAATGCCTCATAGAGGCTTGCTGTGTCTATCGCGAAGCTTAATCTGTGACGGGGTTAGAGTAGTATGTGAGTGAAGTCGAAGGCAGCCGATATCTTCGGGTCGCCATAAATCTGCCTAATCATTTGAATTACTCCGCCACAACGGCTCTTAATATTACTGCGACATTCGGGAGCCGGGAGGGTAGATTCGTCAACTATACGTACCTACATAGAATCACAACTTGTATATATACTTTTAGGTAAGGAATTGATTAAGAATATATGTACTGTGTTAGTACTGAAATTTGGATATTGAATCTGTAAGAAATGTAAACAGCATCGAGAATTCTGACCGTCACAACAACAATAACAAATATAAAATGTAGAAAAACAGGGTTGTGGATTGTTCTTAACAAAGCAGTTCTATCATTATAACCTGCGCAAGCAAGCCCACACAGGGACCTTCTCAGTCAGGTCCTGACCTCATATCAGCCCGTTTGCATAGACTTCATCCGGTTCTTAAAAGGCTAGTGCCTTGGGTGAGCTGCCCTGGGTGCACATACAGCATCCTCCCTATTTTCCAGATAGGTACCGGAGCTGTAGGCATACTTGCTAACGACTGCCACCGCTAAAGCGTTGACTCTAAAGTCCATTACCAAATCTCCTCTCTGGTGACGGAGCTGTAGGCACGCTCAGCTTCCGACGCCGAAGTGTCTCTCCAGTCCCCAGTAACATACGCGACTGGAAGGACCGGAGGAAATCTAGCCTATCCTCTACTAACTTTCCAGGCTAGTGCCAGAGATGCCGGTCGCAGTGTCCTGATCGTCGAACAGTTGATATAGGTTCAAAAGAAGTGGAATTGTTGAAAACAATGCCTTTTATTTCGAGCAAGAGATATTTAGTTCATTAAAAATAACCCCATAGAAAAGAAACAAGAACTTATCAAAAGATGAAACAACGTAATCTATTACACTTTAAAAAGTTACAGCTAAGAAGAAACGCGGAAATCATAATCTCAATAACTATAAATCTTTGAAAAAAAAAACTCATTTACTAAAAGCATGCAAACGTTAGCTAATTAGCTTAATAATATTTAAAAAGCCGAAACGCTAAGCGAAATTTATACCAAGACAATATTAGGAGAGAGAAATGAGCAGAGCGAATGCAATAACAATAAATAGCAATAAATAAAAGGATTCAGTCGTTGCTTGTATTGTATGATACTAATCCTACGGGATGCGAAGGATTGGAGTCGACTGTTAATGATAAAGAATTTCTTTACTATAATAAAAACGGCAAGTACTGAAATGGCTTAGTAGATGAAAGTAAACGGCTGTAAGCAGACATATACGATGTTGTATCTTTAATATTTTTTTTTATTTAGGCATTTATTTCAGGCCAGATGACCCATATAATATATACCTTAAGGACTAACATGCATATAATATTATATAACAATAAAATAAACTAAATAACTAATCTACACGAATTGCACTTGTCGGCCACGTGTGGCGCAATCTGGTGTCAGGTAACCAGCCGCGGAATCGCCGATACATGACACCCTTCGGCCTAAACTCTTCCTTTACGAAGGTCGATAGATGTTCAGTCGGCGCTCTCACCACAAACGAATTAAAATTCACGTTGGGGCGAGACTCCAACCGCTCGACCCTCAGGGTGTGTTTGGCTGATGTACTCCACTATCTCCTCAGGTACAGCAGCGTCGTCATTATGGCCAAACGGAGTAAAAAGTTCGATCCTGTGGATGCTGTGCCACACAGGTTCCGGCTGGTGGGCTTCCTCTTCTTCTTCACTATCTTTGTGACGCTGTCCTTGTCGCACTGGTTCGTTTATCTCTGTGGTTTTGCAACTTCAGAGACAGGCATAATATAACAAATGCGTCACCGGAGGACATATCATCTCAAGTCTCTTGTGCTTGTGATAACGGTAGTGTTACCTACCCCTCAAGACAGTGATGTTTTGCAAAAAAAAAGTCGGTAGGCAAGTTCTGCACAGACAGGACAGAAGTCTAACGATCATACTAATAGTAGATAAATATAAACTAAAATATTCTTAGAAACTCAATATGATACGGATGCAAAAGTTATTTCCTTATTAATTGGTTTCAAATTTAATCCCAATGCTAGAAATTGTGTCAAAAAAATCCAGCGTCTACATTTCGATGCATGATGATGCATTAGCTAGAAATGTTAGCTAACCTAACATCTCCCTTTTCGGTAGATTTTAGAATGGCACTTTGCAAACAATCCCTTATTAAATGGTTCATATTTTAGCAGATGACGTAACTAGTGATTACAATTTTTTACTACAAAGTTTACTGCAGGAAATGAAACTATTTTTCCGGATTTAAATCGCGTGTATTTGTTTTTTCAAACAAACCAACGTTTCTTTGCTACCATGGTCCGAACCGTTGGTTTGTTTGCAAAAACAAATATATGCGATTTAAATCCGGAAAAATAGTTTCATTTCGTATGTGCAACAATCGCAAAAACCTAAGAACTCGAATTGTCCTATAATTCTGTAGACACAAAACTAAGAAGTGATAGGAGTGATCTTGCTCTAAAGAGGTTCAGAGTGCTGTCCAAAATATTTAAATTGCTATGAAATTTTTGTTGCATAAGAAAATAATTTTTGATTTGGATGCAAACAAAAATAATAATATCGCGACTCCACAGCTTTGGTTCCCGCAGAACTAATCCAAGGCAACGCCGACTGTTACGGCGATTACTTTAATTGGCTCAATCTCCATTCAAAACCACCTCGCGGCGAGGGGGTGGGGGGTCAGGGGGGTCACCAGATTTATAGCGAAAGGGTAAGGCTTCTGATCCCTGTTTATGAAGGAAGATAGCGAAAAAATGCTTAATGCAACTTTGGAATAGAGAAATTGTTTTCCGTACCTTTTGAGCAGAATAGTTTGGAATATTAGAGATTGCTATTCGCTAGGAAAAAATAGGAAAGATGTGATAGTAATAATACAATTACGCCAATTAGGTATCTGATCTCACACCAGGGAATTTTGCAGGGTATAAATTTCCACCGGGATATACGTAATAATATACTACTAAATTATAAATTTCAAAACCTACAACATACATATTACAAAGTGAAATAAGAGACCGCTTAGTCCATTGACTTACAAATAAATGGACGACGGGTCTAATACAAAAACCACGAAAAAAATGTCCCAAGTCAACCTATTTAAACGTAGTGACATGTAAAGGAATATGAAAAAGCTAAAACGTTGAATTTAAATTGTAATGTCATCGCAGTACTGTCTAATTTTGCTTGCTTCGCTGTCAGTCGAACAAACGAAGACTAAAGCGTGAATGACGCTCTGTATACGATTTTAACGCCCTATAAGTTCGGACACTTTTTAGCGCGGACCCGACGTCCATACAACTGTAAGTCAATGGCTTAGTCATACAGTTTTCACCCTGCAGCCACATAAGAGTTTGATCATCGAATTCTACACTACGTACATATGCTAGAATTGTTGACACTTGCTTTAGTCTTCGATATCAGCCCCTTCCCCAAGAATTCTATCCCCCTTTAACTCCCTGGCTACTCTGGAGAAGTAGAAGACCCGACGACCTGGCCACTTCATCACCCTCACCGTGTTTTCATTAGCCGGCTAACGTATGACGCGGCGGGGGACTAAATCTTCATTTTTGACGTCCCATGGGTGTGTACATGGATGGTGGTTATTCTAAAAGTGACTGTGCGTCCATTTGAGCAGCAAATTATAATAAAGAACACTACGACATAATAAGTTGTTGTGAAAACCACAATGTTAGAAATACTTTGAGGTATATTCAGCCATAAGAGCGTTAGGATTACCAAGAAGACTAGTTCGACGATATTAAGGAATGGATAAGCCTTCATTACTCCAAATTAAAGATGGCAGCTCAAAACCACGAGCGCTACCATCTGCTGACCCCTTATCATAAACTTAAAGATACCCCACGATAATTATTCTTTACCAGCTGCCATAACGAGCTCAAAGTGTCAACGATGCGTTTAAATTATTTCTTAATGTTCTTTTATATTTGTGCGGCAACAACACAGATTAAGATCATAAAAAGATGTTAAAGAGGATCTCCATAACTGTTAATAGAGTACGTATAAATCCCAAAGTCACAGAAATAATTTTCTAAAACCGCTTCTAGTATCTCTAGTAACTTTAACTCCATGTTCCACGTGTGTCTCGTGTCCCTGCCGGACGGGGGACAGCGTTAATGTTGATATATCGGCGACTCGCGGCCGACAGACGCGTTTTGTACTGAGATGTTAAATAATAAGGATGCTTTGTGATGCTCAGTCGCCCTGTCCTCTCAAGGGGGCAGGATTTGGTACTAACAAATGGATGTGATAATATTTGTGGGATAAAAAACACCGTAGTCTATCGCTGTCAAAGTGAAAATAACCTAGAATCACAAATATTTGTCATCCTGTGCTTGAGATTGTAACCTTTTGAGATTCTCAAGCTATGAGAAGATGCAGTAGGCAAAAATTTTTTTTTTTTTTTTAACGCACACACTCAACATAGCCCCGCACTAGGGAAACCCTGTGTCGCGGGTGCCATGGACACACACATAGACGACCACAAATTACAACCAAACTCACGAGAGAAATAAATGTAGGCCATACAAACATTTCTCCCGGCCCGGGAATCGAACCTGGGACCTCTGCGTGGCAGTCAAGCATAGTAACCGTTCGGCCACGGAGGCAGTTAATAATTGGAAATTTATTGGTAGAAAACTGAAGAAAACAGTGTTCCTTTAGATTACGAATATTATCATCCACAAATTGACGTCATCCACTGTTGGATGTAACTCCCATAGTTTGTGTCATCTACCTCAATTTTGCAGTAGTTTAACTTATGGCCAGTAACTTTGACGATATCGTCTTCTGCCATTTGGGGATTCACCACGAATCGCAATATGCAACAACTTTATGTCACTTATAATAGGAATGTCCATGGATGTGTGTCTGCGAGAATCTACACTTCGTTACGGAATCTGTAGATCTGAACTTGCAAAAAGATACAACTATCGCATACCAAATATTTATTCTCGAGATAATTAATTAGTTGATATTTTTCCGCGATTTCAAATTTCAGTACAATGAACCGTTAAAATAACTTAGAGTTCTCCCTGTAAGTGTGTGCATGGCTTTTTTGTGTTGGCTTACTAGCCGACAACATTGCAGATGGGGAGTTCGTATTCTTTTGTTTAGCTGTTTATGTCACTTGATTGGTCTACTAAAGAAGACCTCAACCTGGACTCACTGCTTTTACATGTTCTGTGAAACGTATAACTTCAAGCGAATAAATCAGAAGCATTGATCAGAGTGTAAGCAATTTTTCTTCAATATAAATCAGAATGTAGCGTCAGTAGAAGTGATCAATATCTGGCGGTGTGATGTAGTGATCATGCCAATATTTCAGTCTGCACTAAGTTGCCGGCCCCTTGAAAATTATCGGGGCTTAGCTCTCATACGAGAATCTTCATGGATGTTGCTCTACTTACAAATGTTTATAAATAAAAACGAGTAGAGTTTGCTGAAAATTTTACCCAACAAAATTGAAACGAATATAAATTTTTTTAAACATTTTATGTAATAACACATTCTACTTACTGTTTTTAATCGGCAAACAAACGACTGGTCCTCGTGATAGGAAGTGGTTGCCACTATCTACATACATTTGGATACTAAATAAATAATAAAATATTGCAAGGCATCGTTAAGGGACAAATAACTTTTATTCTCATGACTTGCAATAAAAGCCAATAACTAAAAGTGCAAGAAGATGCCTTGGACTGGTATAAGGCTACTACAGTACCTGTCCATTACTTTGTTTTGCTCTTACAGGGACAGAAAAAAGGTTAAAAATCACAAAATGACATAAGACCCAAAATGCGTTCAAATAAATATATATATCGAATATATCTCTCATTATTTCTTTGGTCAAAATAACAGGTGTCTGTCAAGGCGCACTACTGAGTCCAATTACTTTTTCTTTATATTACTTTTCACCGACCTTAATTTCAATAAATAACAATAAATATTTATGTCATTACATTTCAAGTAATAATGACGCCAACGCAATTGTTATAAGAAAACTGCTTGGTAGAGTATCTTTCGTTCCAACAAGAGATGCAAGTAGCCAATCTCGTTCACAGATAATTTATTTGGCAGCATCACGAGAGGGTTTAGTCTATGTGGGTTAGGTATTACTTCATATTTCCTTCAGACGTCGGTCGATCGATTTTATGTAATGGCGTTCATGCATTTGGATGGACAGGTTATGTTTAAAACTTTCAAGTTGGGGTGCTGTGGATGTCCCTATTAATTTAAATTTTTTCTTGTATTTTATATAAAACTAAAAGAGTACAAATTCTAAACCTACTTTCGTACTGTTACTTCTACCTGGCCTTTTTTACCACAAGGGCGTTCGACACCCAAAGCCCGTTTTGATGTTATTAACATCAAAACATGTAAAGCACCATAGTACCTTGTGACAAAAACTTATTTCGATCTATCCCATCTAGATGGAGTAAGTTTCATTCAATTAGATTAAATGTGGCGTTCTGAATGAATGAAACTCCGTATGTATGAATTTCGGACACGTTACGACCTGCACACTGTAAAAACTTATTTTAATGTAAAATAATGTCTGAAACGAGCGATTTCATCCTCAACTTGGAGCATCTAGGAGTGCAGTGAGACCTGCTGAAGATGATTCCAAAGATTCATTTGGATCTGTGAACAATTAATGAATGATTTAATATACATAATATGTTTACATTTTTTTTCAATGTGACAAGACTGATTCACCTAAGTATCTAAAGTTATTATTTATTTCCTTAAAAACCAAAAATAAAACGAACACCCCATTAATTCACCGGTTTATTACTTTATAAGGGTGGATAACACAAAGAAAAACAAAAATTTTGAAATGTTTCTAATTGTTTTAAAATAATAACACCTCCTCAATTTTTTAACTAAATCATAAAGTTTTCTAGTATTACTTTTCCGTGTCGAATCGTAGCACGTAATTATGCATAAATTAGAATTATATCTCTTGAATCTTTACAAAACGCTCAGGGACTCGAACCCGATTCCCGTCTGTGTAAACCTTTCACTTGTGTGAGTGAGTGATTTGGGATACCTCATGAGATGCCTCGCATCCGTCTTTTCCTTGGGGAATTGGGGTAGAAAGCGTATTTTAACAAATCCCTATTAAATAGGAAAGTCAGCAAGCAGTAGAGATTCTTGTGAAAGAGTTCGTCCTGGAAAGTAATTATGAGCGTAACAGTTTTGAATGGTAACGTGGTGGAACTACAAGCACATGCGACATGTCAAGATTGCAGATCTTTAAACTTTTATCACGATTTAAAGCTCTGGGGGTCTGCTCCCGTTCACTGTCCGACATCCGTTCGAGACAATTCCTGTCAAATAAGTAATACTACAAATGACTACAATGAAAATATAAAGAAAATGTGACATATGGCGGCTATTTGGTTTCGCAAAATAGAAAAGGATTCAGTTTAAATACAAGTTTTTATAAATAAAAATTATTATTCTAAATAAATACCCTCCGTACTACAACAAAAACATCTCAAATAAAATGCAGTAATACACCGCAAATCCTGCACTTAAAAAGCACTAATGAAATTTTTGGTTTACTTGGGTAAATATGATAATATTCCGTTTGAGTGGTTCTAATGTTTACCATGAAATTACTCCTTAAAGTATAGTTTATAAACATTTATATTCAGGGTAAACTTAAAAAACGCTACTTACGGGATGTTTTCAATACATAAACACCGAAATCACCAGCCCAAACAATAACACACACGATTGTCGTGACGTATTTTTGAAGTTTTTTTTTTTTTAAATGGCAGACTCAGGCATTAAAAACTTTATGGTTTGCTAGAGTAGTTACCGAAATAGCAATCAGTATTAGTTCTTTTACCTGTTATAACTTCGATATCCGATAAATCGGTAATAAATCATCACCAGCACCTCTAGGTGTGGTATGCTTCCAGAGACGCATGAATCGCGTGAGCGGATAAGCCATAGTCCGCCACGCTGGCCCAATGCTGATTGGGGACACACCGGGACTGTTTCTTCAGCTGCAGCACAAGTCCGGTTGTGTTAGAGTACTGCTGCCACCTGTGGGATAGCTCTGCTTTATACCAACTAGCCATCTAGGTTTCAATCGACAAGCGTGGCAAGAGGCTTATAGGTGACTCGGAAATAGTAGAGGCAAAGCTGTAGAGCCTTGGACATCGCCGTTTCATCATCCGGGGACCAGATGTAGCCTGGGTTCCACCCCTATGTTGCTTTCTTAACTTCACCTCAGACAACTCGGTGGTGCGAACTCGCTTGAGAGGCAGTAGGTGAAACTATTAGGCTATCGTGGCTAATTTCGAAAAATTAATTTCCCAAAATTAAAAAAAAACTAATTTGTTCCCGCCTGACATGAAACCCGTGCAGCCACCGAGATCAATGTTTGTTCATAAAAGCTCTTGAGGATCGAGTCTAAATATAAATTCAATTTCAAAATATATCTAAACCAAATTACGTTTGAAACTGTCAAATTAATATTTATTCAGAAAATTTCTTATTCCATTTCAAAATATAATAGAAACAACCCGGAAGAATCAAACGGATCACTAGCTTGGATTTTTGCCATCCACGTACGCAGAAGTTGTACTATACAGTTTACGATAGTTTTAAAAATCATATATTCTTAATTTAGTGTTTATTTTTTGAAAAGGTAAGGTATATATACATAAATACCTATACAACAAAAGTCATTAAAAGTTGATACTTCCTCATCGCGAATTCAAATTTTTCCCGAAATAAAGTACTAATTTGTTACAAGATCTCTCTCACCTTGATCGCTCGATCTCGATCGTACTTTACTCGATCATACAAAATCCTGAAAACAGGCTATAATAAATGTATAAAACGAACAAAATATCTAACTGTGCAGATCATTTTTATATGGAGTATATCCACTTTAAAGTTATAAAATATTGTATGAGTAACTACACGATATATTCAAGCATAGACATTAATCAGAAACATAAAATAATAAAGTTTCCTCGATAGATAAAAATCACGAAATGACCTCTAATTTTCACATTTTTTCGATTAATCCTCGAAATGCTACAGGTTATTAGGACAAAAATTAGATAATTCATTATGTTTATGCATGATCGAGAACTGTCACTGCGGATTTTTTTTTAATCCCTTTAGTTTTAGAGTTATTCCGCTACAGCGAACTTGGTATTTCTAATGCGCAAAATTTAATATCTCCTGTTTATGGGCGGAGCCAACGTCAAAACTTTTTTGGCATGCTCCTCTTAAGCAAATTCAACTAATTTACAAATACCTAGTACCGACACAATAATGACAAGACTAGAAAAAAGTTGAAAATCAGTCAAAATATTCCATTAAGACTGTTCTCTTCAGTATTAAATCAAAATTATAGCTTCCCATTGCAATAAATCCTTCAACTTCCGTTTCCCAAACTAATAATGTTCTGAATTCAAAAATTCTAATTCTAACAGCGACATCTAGTGATGAATGACGTCATTACGTTTTTGAGCGAGCGCGGCGCTTTTGTCTCACGATTCATAATTTTGAGTTCTAATTTGAAAACCCTCTTCACATCTAACATTTCCCTAAAAGCGCTACACATTACAGGCAACGTAAGCAACTTTAAACAAAACCTGTTTGATTAACCAGAAATGGAAACCACCAACCTGTCACTTCGAAAAGGTCGTTTTAGACATGGAATTGAGCGTGACTTTTAACGACAATGGTTGACGATTTATGATTATGGCCTGAAGGATGGGATGCCTTTGTGTCGCCTGTACTTTGTTTGGATAAATAGATGGAAATCAGCCGTCGTGATAGTATCCTATTCAAAGTAGGATCAAAATAGGGACTGCTGTAGTAAAATTCCTTATTAAAGTTATCAATAAAACGTAACTAGGGTATTCAGGTCTCTGCCAATAGGTCGCAAAATTCTTTACGACAGGTTATACAGTAGCCGTAGAGGTCCTTCAAAAAGAGTTCGTTCTGGGACATACTGTCTATTTCTGCCTAATACTTTACCTATTTCTATATCTTATGCAGAGCGAAATGTAAAAAAATTATTACTGACTGGCTGATCACACACAATAATTATGACTCGACTGAAAAACTATTAACTATACTAAAATAAGTTATATTACACACATAAACACCCCAACGCGCATACCCACACACACACACACACACACACACACACACACACACACGTACACGCACACAAACACACGCACACAAACCCACACGCACAGATATTTTTCTATTTTTTCTATTTGTTTTATTTTCTAATTAGCTATCAATTTTATTTTACTCTTTAATTTTCATTATTTTTGTTAAATTTTATTAGTGTTACTTTTCTGGTAAACTTGTCAAAAGGGTGTGAGCCTGGTGATCTGTAACACAGGTCCCCAACCTAGTACAGACTCCAGCTCTCACTAAGGTGCTTCATATTTAACATGAAATGTAACAAATCTGCATTTTGTAAACCTTTTTGAGAGAAATAAAGCATTTTGTATTGTATTGTATTGTATTGTATTTCTGCCGCTAAGCAGTAATGTGAGAACTACTGCGTTCCGGTTTTGAAGCGTAAGAGTGTTAAGTAAATTACAGGCACATGAGACTTGTCAACATATGTCTCAAGATGAATGGCAGTGAAAATCACATTTTTGCAATTTAAAGCTCTGAGTGGCAATGCAACTGCTGTGGACAGGCGTGTCGCTTACCAGCAGGCGCACGACTTGTTCGTCCCGTCACTTAGTATCGTTATAAAAAAACCTTAAAAATTCGTGGAGTTAGATCTATTTGCCAAGTTTTATTGGAATCTTAAATGAAACCGGATTCATCCCCTAGTTTGCCACCCTTAGAGGTGAAATATTTTCTACAAATTTAAATGAGACTTCTACTGAGGTACCTTCTTTCCAACAAAAAAGAATAATCAAAATCGGTTCACAAATATCTATAATAATATAGGAGTTATCGAGTAGCATACATACAAAAAAACATGCAGTCGAATTGAAGTCGGTTTAAAAATACAGTAAAGGCAAAGTATTACTTTAGGTTGGTTTGATATTTCGTTAGAATTTTAATAGTACGCATTAGCCCACGCTTTTGGTTTAAAAAAATTACATCTATAAAAAATGCCTAAAAAACAGCACTCCATATTTCCCATAATTTGGTCCAAATTTATGATAAACATTTGAACAGTTTGCAGCAGTAATAAATCGTTGGAATACACGTAAATCAAAAAGCTCGACAATAGCTACGCTACGTGCGCCGGCGCAGGCCATCTGTCAATCAGCGCTGTGCATTACCATTGAGTACCTAAGCGATATTGTAAAGCATGGTGAATGATTCCGTCGATGGTTATTCACAAAAAATTCGAGTAGATTAGGAGGTAGTCTGATGGTGTTTTTGGTATTTATTTAAGAATTGGTGAAACGTGATTTCGCTTAGTCTACTCGTAAAAACAAACAAAGCTCGTAAACCAATGAAATACTGAATCTTGAACGAAATTGCGCTACGCAGACGAAAGCGTGTGTTTTTGCGCGCAGAGCAATAAAATGCTCTTTGAGACGTAGTCACGCACTTAACACAAAAAATTGTACTCGCGTTTAATAGAGAATAATTAATAAGATGAATCAGATGTCACGTTGAAACCTGTAAACACTACACCAACTTTATTTTTTGGTCATTTTCTGTATTTTTTGTAAACAGCCATATTGATTTACTAATATTATACTCCTCGAATTTAGTGAAAAAAATAAAGAAACAAAAAACAAAATTAAAAAAATAAACTAATTTTGTGAAAAAAAAAGAACTATAAGTTCATAGGAGGTATCGACTTATGAGAGCTTCAGACTTATCACTAGGATCAATGACCATAATAACTTAAAAAGATTTCTAATCACGACACCAGACTCTATAGTCAGGTATTTAATACATATCGGTATACCAGATGTCAAGACGTGTACGAAATAGCTATTTTTGTAATAATTTGTTTTACATTGACGAGTTGCAATTAATCAAAGCTACTGCAATATGTAGATATAACAAACAAATCAACTAGATGGCGCTTATTGCATAGATTTGTAGGTGTACTACGTGAGTGCAAATGCCGATTACGCGAACGATGATAATGCGAAGACGGTTGCGCGAATGGTTAGTTGGGCGAAAGTTTGAATGCGTGATAGCTCATTTGCGCGAATGTCGATAGCACTAAGACAGATTTGACTCCCATAGCTGCTTCCTTGGCCGAATCGTTACCATGCTGGACTGCCACGCAGAGGTCTCAGGTTCGATTCCCGGGCCAGGAGAAATATTTATATAGCCTACATTTATTTCTCTCGTGAGTTTGGGTGTAATTTGTAGTTGTCTACGTATGTCCATGGCACCCACGATACAGGGTTTCCCTAGTGCGTCCCGCACCGTATGTTGAGTGTGTATGTGAGTGCGTTATGGCTGCAGGTGGTTGCAATTCTTTGCAAAGCAAAGCTTTCATAACAAACTATACGTTTATTTTTGTATAGGTTTATTAGTGTGTACTTGCAACAATTAACTTTGCCTTCCAGCTTCCGCAACTATGGCTTCGTGCTGTCGTCATTTGCGCAAATGAACTATCGCGAATTTAAACTTTCGCGCAACTGACCATTCGCGCAAATGAACCATCGCGCATTTAAGCTTTCGTGCAACCGTCTTCGCACTATCATCATTCGCGAAATCCGCATTCGCACTCACGTAGTACACCCCAGATTTTTTAGGATAGTGTCGACTATTCTTTTATTTTGTTTTAGATTAGTGCCATCTACTCAAATTAGGAAGCATTAATTTATAAATTATTTTGTAACACACAATGCCATCTATTAACGCGCATATGTGACGAAATTCAGAAAATAACTTTAGATTATGATCAATATTTTAATAATATTACAAGAAAAACAATACTTCTTGTGTTTCATATGACAGGGGAATTAATTGATATTCCCAGCCATTTACATAATTATAAACTACTTCCAGACGGAGTTTTGACCTTTTTCAGAGTTACGATGTAGTATGGAGATTAGCGGCCTCTTGAGTATGATATATCAAATCCGTTCATATACTTTGAAAATGACCTATCAAAACGTTAATGTTTCTTGTTTATATATATTCAGGTTAGTAAAAACTTGACGTACCTACCTATATTTTTTACACCGCAGCGTTTACCTATACCACGTTACTCAGAGTCATTGATAGATGGCAGCACTTGTTGAGAGATTAACGCGCTCGTTGAAGTTTTTATGCCTCAGTTTGATGTGTTGTTAAAACATTATTTTTCTCACGTACGCTTGAATTGAGGTGCAGTTGTGTACACTGTAGTGTTATATGGTTGAGGGGATTAATAGAGTTTTGAGTATGGGTGGTCTCGGATAGTTCGTTGATGTAATAGAAGTAGATTCATAATACGATTATTCCGTGACAACACTGAAAAACGTTCCATGCATGTCACTACTTAGAATAGAATAAGCCGGTATGCGACACGAGATTTGAAGGGTACAGCCACTGCGCACGTTACCCTGAGACATAAGTTGACCCACCACCGTTACCCTTTTAAGCCGGAACACAGTAATGCTAACATTTCTGTTTGGCGATAGAAATAGGTAAGGTAGCAGTACTTCGCAAGACGCATTCTTTCCTCTAGTGCTGCTAAAAGTCGTGATAGATAGTAGATAGATAGTGCAGTGTAAAGTGTCGTAGCTTGCATATTTAGATGAAGTTGACCACATATATAGTCCATCTGTTTAGGTACTTAAATAAATGTAAACAATCTTGATACATCTTTTTATTGAAACACATGCTTTACAAATCAATAGGTATAAAAATAGGCATGCAATTTCATATGAAGCTAAGTATTTGTATTTTGTATTTGAAGGTAAGGGAAAATCATTTTATAAATGTATATTTCATTAAATAGACATCTCAAGATTGTTTACATTAATTTAAGTACCTAAACAGATGGACTATAGTACATCACAATTAACTGTCATTGACGACTTTCTTGACGTTACGACGTCAGACTGTCGTGACAATGGGAAAAGCTCGAACGAAAGTCGTCGGTAAATAAGACCTCATGATAAAAATGTGACGACAGATAATCGCAGCTTCAAACGGTTCTGTCGTGCAAAAATTGTAGTCTAGCGAACATTGCGGACATGCTGACATTATTGTTTGGCGGCAGCTGCTCTTTCTTTCTTCCTTTCTTACTTTCAGCATAAGTAATAATTTGAAGCGTAATTTGCATACCTATGAAATAAAAATTGTTATGGTTTGGGGTATCAGTTACGTCAGTTAAGACTAAGTAGGCAATCTATCTACAGTATGATCTTATAAGTCGTTCTCAAGTTGTACCAAATTGTTTCGCATTAGATTTATCGGCTGGTGTGGACGAAACATCGCAACAAAGGCACTAGCTCATCTGCCGACAGCTTTATGATCCTAACAGTTTTTGCTAACTGCTACCTTGGTCTCGCAATAAATTTATTGCCCAAGTTTTATTAATTAGACATTTTACCAAAGACAGTGAGATATGGTCCCCTTTTCCATGCTTCCACACTCACATTGAAAACAATAGTATATTTATATCGAGTTTAAACCGTTCATAATAAGATTTTTAACTTTTTGACCGCCACTGACAAAAACTAGTTTTGTTTTATAGACGCCAAGTCTATTGATGTGACATTTTACGAATTTTAACCTTATATTAATTCAATTATATTTTAAAATATAATTGAACATAAACTTCAACTATGAATGCATTCTTAAGTAGAATAAACAAATAACACATGGTTTCATTGACGCTTTAAAGCGTCTACGGCGGTCAAAGGGTTAAAATAATTATTACGTATACTTACAATTTATCTACGCATATTTATTTACGTATATTTACAATCACGGTCGGTTGCAGTCACGGTTAGTGAGGTGTACATATTTATTTTTCAAATTAACTACGACGGATGTAAATCGAATTGAAGAATTTATAGAGAATGTAAAACAACACCCTGCAATATGGGATAGCAGTTCCGCCAGTTATTCCAATCGAGTCGATAAAAAAAGGCATGGGTAAATGTGGTCGCACTTCAGCAGCGCGAGCAGCGGCTTATGCCCCTTAGGCCCATTATGTCGTAAAGTTTTATTCATCGTTGGACGACTGTCGGTTCTAGCCTGTTCCCACATGACGACCATCTGTCGTGACTGTGTCGTGGATGTTTATTTTATCGTTGAAGACAATCGTGTCTAGCTGTTCACACTGCGATTATCTGTCGTCAGATTTTTATCGTGGCGTATTATTTATTGTCGGACGACTGTCGTTCTAGCTCTGACTCTAGTCACGACAGTCTGTCGTCGTAACATTAAAAAAGTCGTGATCGACAGTTAATTGTGTTGTGCTATATGTGAACAACTTTATTTAAATATACAAGCCACGACACTTTAATCTGCACGGCTGTATTTCGTCACGGGTAATGAGAACGCATAACGGGTTTGGAAAAATCTTCTCCCAATATGCGTCATTTCGCACGGTATCCAAGACTTCGCTTCCTCTATCGGTCATCGGTTCCATGATAGATATAGGCAGTCCACTGCTACTTCAGCTTGCTTATTCTACCAGCAATGTCGACGATTTTGGTTTCCTGTCGGATAACCTAATTTCGTATTCTGTCCTTTAGACGAACATAGCTCGTTCCGTAGTCGTGAATGTTCACGTCTCGGATCCGTATGTCGTAACGGGTAGAACGCACTGACTGAAAACCTTTGTTAACCCCTTCATGGACAGTAACGGCGTGTAGCGTAAAATAAAAAATTCGAATATGGACAGCACGGGGTATCCCGTTTCTATATATGGATCTTATAAAAACTACTACGGGTTTAACCGTGTGAATTCTATCATATTCATATTTAATATGTGCACACCAAGACAGTACGGTGAATACCGACGTGTTTGTATGAGGTAATGTAAGATCGTACATGTCAATGCGTCGCCAGCGACTGCCTTTTGTGGTTGTGTAGTTTGTTTTAGTAATAAATAACCTTCATTACTGCCTAAATATAATCTAATTAGTAATTGTTTCTTTTGGAATTGTTAGTACATAATAACTTTTATTTGTCTTCTTATGCCGCAAGGGTTACGCTATTTACGGTGTACGCTATTTTTAACCGACTTCAAAAAAGGAGGAGGTTCTCAATTCGTCTGTATGTTTTTTTTTGTATGTATGTTACGCGATAACTCCGGTATTTGTGAACCGATTTTCATTATTCTTTTTTTGTTGGAAAGGGGGTACTTTCATAGTGGTCCCATTTCATTTTGAAAAAAATCATCCACCTCGAAGGGTGGCTGTTCACGCATGAAGATTATTTTTTTATAAATAGCGCCTAATTTTAATTTAGGAGAAATTACTTTAATAGTTGTAGCTATTTCTCCAATTCAAGGCGTTTTACTCTCAATATACTTTGAGTAGTGAGAACCGATTTTTATTATCTCCAGTGTCAAGTACTGTATAGTGGCGAACTAGGGGATATATCAATGAAACTTATATTACTATAGCCGTACGTACTTATGCACAAGAAACATTTGCAGTGCTACTATGAATGTCGACGGGATCAGCCGTCAGTGATAAAACCATTGACTTACAATTATATGGACGTCGGGTCCGCGCTAAAAAGTGTCCGAACTTTTAGGGCGTTAAAATCGTATACAGAGCGTCATTCACGCTTTAGTCTTCGTTTGTTCGACTGACAGCGAAGCAGGCAAAATTAGACAGTACTGCGATGACATTACAATTTAAATTCAACGTTTTAGCTTTTTCATATTCCTTTACATGTCACTACGTTTAAATAGGTTGACTTGGGACATTTGTTTCGTGGTTTTGTATTAGACCCGTCCATTTATTTGTAAGTCAATGGATAAAACGTAATAATTATGTGTAATCAATATGGTCACTACGGCATAAAGAAAAGTAGTGACTTTTTCAGTACTGTCCATGAAGGGGTTAACCGACTTCAAAAAAGAAGAGGTTCGCAATTCCACTGTATAAATTTTTTTCTATGTGTGTTACACAATTACTCCAGCATTTATGGAGCGATGATGGTTCTTTTTTGTTGGAAAGAGGGTACCTCAGTATTGGTCACATTTAAATTTTATAAAAGTATACCATTTCTAAGGGTAGCAAACTAGGGGACAAATCCGGCATCGCGCAATTTCCGGTAACCGAATTCAATGAAACTAGGCAAATAGATATAATTGTAAAAAAAGTCAATAAAAAAAACAAACTTTTGAGGTTTTTTTAAATAAAATAGTTATCATTTATTTTTTCAAACGGAAGTACCTACAGGTTACGAGACTAAGTAACTCGCATAACTACAGCCCAAATCTTATCCTTAGAGAATTCCCGTGTCCAGCAGTGCGACGTACAATGGAATTATTATGGCGATAATGTATTTCCAATACATGTGATTACATTCTTAAACTAATTTGAAAATTTATAACATAGCTGGCGTTGATGCAAGCTAAATGCTTAAAATAATATAAGCGCAAAAATATAATATGTATCTATTGCTTGTGAACATCGAAATGCATTACAATATGTCCTAATTTGCTTTTAAAATAACTACGATAACTGTTAAATGCCAACGAAGAAGAATTGTACCATAAGCATTTTCCGAAATTATGTTTAAATGCATTGGTGTCGAATATCTACTATAATAACTATCACAAAGTTAATAAAATAGCCCTTTCGTTCTTTTTAAAAACATTACATCACTGTCGATTTAATGTCGAATTGCAATTAAAATTTAAATTAAAACATCTTCCATACAAAAAGCGTACTTCTAAAAGCCAACAACTCGTCGAGTTAATGAATAAGGTTACCATATTGGTAATACGTTTCAACTCGATCGATGACTGAGATTCCTACAATAACTAAAAAAAGAACTAATTAAATCACCTGAACAGATGTTGATCAAACATCCCTAAGAGCCATCCCGATTAATTCGTTATCAAATAAAAAAAAACCTTTTTAAGATCAGTCAATCTGTTTAGGAGCTACCGTGCCACAGACATACCTACTAACAGACAAACAAAGGCTTCAAATCGCACCTCTCGTGGAAGATTGGCATAAGTTACGCCAAACACAATTGTCGACAATATTAATCGATAGAGTTACAAGAATTGGGGAGGATTTAGGTTATATTTTTCCATATCTAATGGAGCAATAAACACTTTTGTCGAAATGTATAATTTCACCCACAATGTCCCTTAACTTCAGTAAGCCCTACTTTATTAGTGATACTTTCCTACTCATCAAAAAAACAAACTGTACAGTATCAGAACACAAAATTGTTAGATACTTAAATAAAACCGTATCTAACTGTATATCTTCAATATCTCTTAGTTTTTTTAACACTATAGTATAGTTTATACCCTCCGTAAAAGAACGCGTTAAGTCGGTAATTCGTATTTCGAGAAAATTGGATTTGGAAAATTCATAATTTTGATTACACATATTTTTTTTATTATGTGTTTATAATTTTGAACATGTTTATTTTTCAATGAAGAATTTTCAGTTTATTATCAATAATACAATTTTACAAAACAATCAGTACGGTATTCAAAATCGCATACGAATGGAAGCTCAATGTTTTAAATTCAATTGAAATTTGAATTTAAGTGTGACATGTAAAATTTAATATGCGATAGTAAGTTACACAAGAAAAGGGTAACTTATGTTATTATACATACAGATTATTTTCAGTTCTAAAGCAGCACAATCAGTGATAAAATTAGACTGAATGATGTATAATTTGACACATATGACGAATGCTCAAAAAAACAACAATTATGTTAAGTTGAGTTAGCGCGTTTTTCACTGACACAGACACAAAAAAAAATCTAATAAAAAAATATTTATGGTTTTAAAAATTTAAGACACTTCGATCACTCGCCACAAAGAGATATCAAAAGTGTATTTTTAAATCTGAATTTTTAATTTATTTGTCTTAATTTTCAAAGTTTCAGTTTTAGTGGTAACCTGATGGTTTGACCTACCACCTCTCAACCAGAGAAACCGAGAGGCCGTGGGTTCAATGCCGGCCTCGTACGTGAGAGTTTCTTGGAATTTACGCGCGAAATTTCATTTGAAATTTACCATGAGTTTTTCGACGAAGAAAAACATAGCGATGACACCTGCACATCGAATAAGGTTCTCAACCTTCAGAAAAAGTCTGAAGTTCCCAACCCGCATTAGGCCAGCGTGGCTATGGCTGAGAGGAGACCTGTGCACAGCAGTAGTATAGTGCAGCATTTTTATTACGTTTCATATTTATTGTAATTAAAGTCGCAATGCTAAAATCTAGTAGTTATTATTTATAAACAAAACTGCAATTCACCTATCTAACAGTTAACAGAGAGTGTTAACTACAGTGAACATCACTGTGGTGTCTATCTATCCCTTTGGCAAAGATTTGACGGGAGCGACTCGTAAATTACCATTATCTGCAGACGGCCTCGCTCGCGCTTATTATTTATGGCCGGTTTGCCCCCGGCCGATGTGTTTTTACCCCGCCACCCGACCGGGTCGATGCTTCGCTTCTAATATTTAAAAATATCGAATTAGACTATTTTGGAGAGCATTTTTAATATTAGGTTCTTAACTAGCAGTTCCTTATCAAAGAGCTCGTCCAGGAAAGTACTCCCATCTTACCTATTCCTACGGCTAAGCTGGATTTGATGTCTCAGGGTGACGAGCGCTCACTGGCTGTGTCTCACAGTTCTTTGTGATTTAAAAGTCAAGGATATGCGGATCGTTTATGACTAGGGGCACGACATGTTCGTTCCGTCATTTGGTATTTAAAAAAAAATATTTTAACGGTACGAACTTGTCATGCGCCTGATGGTAAACTACACGCTTGTCCACAACGGTGCTACCAGTGCTTTAAATCGCTAAAATTTGAAGGGCACTGCTACTGTGCCCGTCACCCTGAGACATAAGTTGACAAGTCACATGTGCCTGTAATTTCGCTGTAATGCTAACAAATTCTGTTTGGCGGCAGAAACAGGTAAGATGGCAGTACTTCTCTGGACGAACTCTTCAACAAGGAGACCTACTTACTGCTGCTAAAAATTTGTTATATTCGTTAGAAACGCGTAGTCAAGAATATTGTTCACTTACGAGCGTGCATTAATGTTTGTTGATGAGACGGAAGATGTGTGTAGGGATGTAGCAAACGTGGTTGTCTACCTATGTATGTGTCCATGGCACTAACGGTACAGGACTTCCCGAGTGCGGGTCTGTGTGTGCGTTAAAAAAAATCTAAATGAAATTCAAAAGATTTACTCACCTATTCAACACAGTACATTACCTATAGGTAGGGAAATTAAATTGCAGAAAAAACAAATTTAAATTGTACAGGTATACAAACATAATACTACAGAGTAGATAACATTACGATTTTTTTAAGAAATGAATAGTTGAATCCACAGATTTGTTGATTGCTTAAAAAGCGTGATTTTTAACGTGAAGTTTTAGAGTTCATTTGAATGCAGCCATTTCCAAGTCAGATGCTCTAATTGGTTGTTTATTGTACATATAAATTTTTATATTTATTACCCCCCCATTATATTTATTAGCCCTGTTGTTGTTGTTTGAATGACTTAACTAATCTGGTTTTGTGTGTTACCAGTTTATATTTACTGCCAGTGTTACATGTCTGATATCTTCGTATGTATCATTTTTCGTTTCATGTATCTCTAATAGTGCATACATACACAGTTGAATTACAGTCATTATTTTACATTTAACAAAGTACTCTTTAGCATCTACACGTTTGTAAACATCTGCGATAATCCGTATTGCTCGTTTTTGTAAGACAACACTCTGTCATCATTAGAAAAAATTCCCCAAATATATATATAGATAGTCAAAGCTCTCATCTGGTGCAGATAGATACACCGAGATCGACATTCGCCTAAACATAGTCCCAACAGTCCCGTCATCATCCATAGCCTGATTTCACAAATTTCTGGGTATAATAGGTTTCCCGAAGTTTATGCCATTCACCATGGTCCTGTGCTAGCTGCATCCATTAGCGGGCCTTACACAGACGCTCTATCGCGTAAAGATGTTAGAAGGATCAATATAGAGCACTAAAAAAATTGACCTCAAAAGTAATTTATTCCCATTTTTGCCAACCTTAAAGATGGAATATTTTCTTTAAATTTAAATGGGACCACATCCAATACACTCTTTCCAACTAACAAGAATCATCAAAATCGGTTCACAAATTTTTATCGGAGTTATCGCGTAACATGCATACAAAAGAAAACATACAGTTTAATTGAGAACTTCCTCCTTTGTTTTAAATAGGGAAAGACCGCGCGTGCTCTCATCAGGCGCGCGCGCAAACGTTTCTTCCAAGGTTGCCTTTTACACGTACGCTTTTTCATTGTAATAAAATGAACACGATCAATCGCGCGCGAAAGAACGCTAGCTTAAAAAACGTCACATAGGCAATCGCGCGTGATTGCGCGTGCAGGCTTCTCCGCGTGTAATCCTGTACGTCCCTGATCACACGCAATAGAGTGTCTGTGTAAAAGGGTCTACTACGTCGCCCTAATAAGTGTCCCGCCCAACTCTATTTGTGTTCTATGATCCGAGTTCGTCCGTCGGATCTCAACGTTCGGAACTCGCGTCTACGAGACTGATGCCGAGCATTGCGCTCTCCATGGCTCTTTGTGAGGGTGGCCTCTCAACCTGTATACGTGAACCTGCGTGAGCGTCCATGTCTCGGCACCATATGTCATGGTGGGCACACAAAACACATGAAACAAGCGGGTCTTCAGACTCCGTGGAACTTTTGAAAATTGAAAAAGATTGAAAAAATGAAATGACATTTTAAAGAATGAAAGGAAAATAGTTTATTCGGTAACTGTCATTTACAGGTCACAAAAAGATAACAAAAATAAATAAATCTAGGATAAAACACAAATTAAAAATAATTATCAATAATACGTTACCTTGACGGTCTCTATTCAACTGTTTGTAACGTTCTAAAGCGCCCATTATGCTGGTTTTAAGTGCAACCGGATGTGCAAAAGTAAACCGTAACGACAATACTAAAAGGCGTTTGTAGCTTTTTGATTTGGTTTTGTATGATTATAATTTTAATAGATAACTTATTAAAATCTATTTCAATTTATTTTATTATTAAATTTATAATAAATCACTAAATACAAACATGTTTTAAAAGGATAAATGATACATGCAATTAGCTTTTATTATTTCCTGCTGAGAATCACCAAAGTTAAATGCAATTTTTTTTTATATTATCAAGTGACAGGAGGGACAAGTCGTGCGCCTGTTGGTAAGCTACACGCCTGTCCATAACAGTTGCAGTGCCACTCAGAGCTTTAAATCGCAAAAATTTGAGGGGTACTGCCACTGCGCCCGTCGCCTGTAATTTCACCAACTTCAACTGACATTGCTTGGCGGCAGAAATAGGTAAGGTGGCAGTACTTCCCTGGACGACCTCTTTCACAAGGAGATCTACTGCTGCTAAATTAATATAATTTGCAATTATTCATAAACCATTCCTTTGACAATGCAAATCCTTTCCAGGAAAAGTAACTCCTTGAAAACTAGAATACGTTACAAAATAAATATTGAGCATTTTCAAATCCATTTTATATGAATTTCTCTTAGCGCGTTTTTTTTTAAACCACAAAATTATTACGCTGTCTTTTATCTATTGTTGGAATCAGTTTCAGTCGATTTTCAATATTTTCTTATGTACATTTTTAGAGAACATTCTACAAATAAAAAATAATACTAAAAAAATTGGAAATTTCACTATTTTTTCGGATTATGAATCGCATACATTTGTTATATCAAACAAACCAACGTTTCGGGCCCATGAATAACTGCAAAGTGTAAAGAGGTAACAATGGCGAAAACTTAAGAAGTCAATATTCAAATATAATATTAACAAAATCTGAACCAACTTCGGTACATTAACTGTGGCTAAATAGGTTCTAAACACACCTGGTGCTACAAGAAAATTCCTACAACTGTCCAGATAAGGGCAGGGCCACTGCGCTATTCATCCAGGATTCAGGGTGATTGGCGCAGTGGCAGAGCCCCTCAGCTCTTTGTAAGTTAAAGCTCTGAACGACTACTGTCATGGACAGGCATGTCACTTACCACCAGGTGCTCAACTTGTGCGTCCCGTCACTTAATATTATTAAAAAAAACTACAAAACTGAGTTCCTTAGGCATGTTTAGTACACTTCAATGCACAGCTCCCGTTACCTTTTCTACATAAGTTTTATTTAGAGTGATCCTCGCTTTCAACCTCTTGGTTATACGGGAGAGATATTAACCTGTGCAAGCAAGCCCGCACAGAGACCTACTCAGTCAGGTCCTGGCCCCAGATCAGCCCGTTTGCACAGACTTCATTCGGTTCTTAGAAGGCTGGCGCTTTAGATAAGCCGCCCTGGGTGCACGTGCAGAAGCCTCCCTATTGCTAAGCCGTCAACTTTGAGTCCACTACCTAATCAATCTTTGGTGGCGCCGAATGAACGGTGTCTCTCCAGTTCCCAAATTCCTACGTGACCGGAGGAACAGGAGAATGTCTAGCTCATCCTCTACTAGCTTTCCGGGCGGGAGATGCCAGGTAGCAGTATCCTGCGACAATGTCAGACATACATTGCTACCGACTTAAAAATCAACTCGCGCGCCCAAGCGTCTTCTCGCCTCAGGCCCTCAACTGGACCGTTACTAAGACACGCTAACCGCGCGCGGGACGAACGCCACATGCTACCGGTGCAGACAAAAGCGTTCATTCCTGCAGCTCACCACAAACCCCGGTCACCCATACCCAAGTCCTGGTCCACCAGAGGCACCCGACTTCACCCGGACGCCGGCCGTACCCTGGTCTTGCCGGGAAGCCCGTAGTCTCACCGGAAAACCATATCTCTCGGGTAGGTAGATAGGAACACTTCAATGTTCAGTCAACAGCATATCAAACTTACACATTTGTTCGAAAATCGCATCTTGTACAACGGTGTGCTGTCGTCTGCACGTTTAGCGCTTTTCCAATTGCACTTCCCCGGATCCTAGGAGGTTATTACATTTTTTTAAGATAAGTACTAATTGTCAGTATGAACAGGTCGTGCACCTGGTGGCAAGCGAAACGCCTGTCCATGGCAGTTATTACTTTTTAATCTCCCAGTGCATCCCAAATGAAAATCCTACAAAACACCTACAAACCCCAATTTTGTGACATCACCGAAATTAACGAGTAACATCGTGCGATCCGTAGCTCCGATAACGGCCCTTCCGCGGTTCCGATCCTGTTCCGATTCCGCAAGATAAGAACGCAAGATTCCGCTGTGGATCGGAAGAGTGCCGTTGTAAATCATGCAACGACGGGCTAAAGAGTACCTTAAGTTATGAGGTCATCTATTACTGGGAGAACGCAATTTATGGCAATTGTTGGTTATCTTTGATTGGGAAGAATTTAATGCGATTTTCGTTATTAGATATAAAAACCTATTTTGTAGGCGTTGCTGAAAAATTTGCCTTGATCACTTCTGAAAGTTGGAATTTAGTTTTTTATTACCTGGAATTGCGATAGCCGGTGGGAAAACCGTTGATTCCTATTTGAGAGGTAGTATATAAATAATTCGTATGTAAATAATTGATTTTTAAGTAAAGCAATAAATAATTTACATTGTTAAAATAAAAGAATTTCTAAAACCTATGTAACGTAAATTGGAACGTCTCTTGAAAAAAAAAATGGTAATTAATTCATAACTTTTATAACAATAGTGAAAAATAGAGTGGTTTGCATTAGGCATAACAGATTGATGACTTTACCATCTCAATCACCCGTGTCCATAGAACCTGTAAAAGGCCCGAAGCGTTGGTTTGTTTGAAAAAAAAAAACAAAATATAGGTACGCGATTTTGATCCGAAAAAATAGTTTCATTTCCTATAAGTAAAATAATACAAAAAGGGCTTTTTCTAATTTTTAACATAATATGTCGTAATATATCAATAATTGACGGGTGTCGTCCATTGTTTCACTTCAAATCAATCAGGTTAATTTTAATTTTTGCTATAATGGACGAAAATTAAAAAAACACACATAATTTATTACCGATGTAATGTGATTCCGTTTGTTTTGTAATTAGATGTTTTGCTGTTTTTCCCACACCACCGAATGGCCACAATGGAACAGCTCCCCATAGTTAGAGATATTCTCTTTATTACAATAAATACAGAATATTTTTTGTATATACGGAGACGTCCACACAGGTTAGTTGTTGGCGCTGTATTATTTCAGCTTTCTAATTTAAGATTTCCGTGCAAACGAGACTTTATATTTAAAAGTGACATATGGCCCATTTGCCAGATGAGTTGCCAGGGATGGATGGTCCTTATTTCGTCTCTATTGCATCATTATATAATACTGTATGTGTATGGTAAATAAGTTTCACATAAATGTTCTTTACCTAATATAAGGCCTTTTTGGAACAATAAATTATTATTTTTATTATTATATAACAATTGAAATTCAAGCTTCTATAAGACCGTGTCCATTGATGTTATAAAAGTTTATAATACGAAGCATTAATTACAATTAAATCTAAGTATAAATTAAATCAAATTACAGATCATATTAAATTAGAAATTAAGTCCAATAAAAATTAAATTACAATTTACAACCAATTATAAAAACACCTCTGGAACCCATGTGAACCCAGTCCATTGCTTCCAAGTGTCCCAAGCATGGTAGCTACTCACAAATCAACCGCACGAGGGTGCTAGAACTGTCACGCACGTGACGTTTCAGGCACGTATGTTTAGTAGTAACAGCTCTCGCTACCGGTAACAGAATACATGCAATGAAATTGTTGTCAAAAACCCAATATCTTAAAAGGTCCATACAACCCCCGACTCACATTCAGCCAGCGTAACGGATCTACACCCTCAGAGGAGACCAGTACCCAACAGTGGGATTTATAGTGCCGTGATAAACGATCATGGAAAGAAAGGAAAATGAGCTGGGTCAGAGTACTACAATCATATAGTGCTGTCCAAAAAAAAGACTAGTGTTCAACAGTGTGGTAAAAACCTCTAGGGTAATATAACGTAAGTAGCATTTTATTCACAATAAAATTAATTTAAAAAAAATAAAAAATATTTGCCCCTAACGCCATCTACCAGAATTCAAAGGTACTTACAACTTATGATCAATAATAACCATCATCTACTTTAAGTTGGATCGAGCTAGGGTCTTGGACCTTATTTGCGAGCGCCATCTGTGCATTGATGTGAGAACTTTTAGGCTCGGTCGATAACATTAAAGATTAAGTTAGGGAATATCGTAATAGATGTCTCTTGTAGTACTATTTTTCTAAGTTATAATGCTTACAATGGTGAGTGCTTTTTTATTATAAAGCAGAATATAACAAAATTTATATTATTGTAGAGGTATAATTTATTTACACAGTCTAATACGGCGCTGATTAGAACAGTGATAGAATGTTTTGTTTGATACAGAATAACTTTTGCGAGATATTTTGTTTTATTTAATCTTTGTTTAGAATAAAACTTTAATATAAAAGTTATAATATAAGTATATTTACACCAGCTACCTGTATATTTCGGATAAAAGTAATTGTTAGACACTTAAAACATTTAAACACAAGTAAGATATTAAACAAAACATGACTAACCAGTAGTGAAAAGAACAGAGGTTGATTTATTTTTATTTATATCCGCCACCGCTAGATGGCGCTAGCAGCTAAGTGGCGCTATTTTCGCCTGTACTTAAACCGTTGTGACCACGTTATTTATCGCGCCATTACTGCACGGACCTTTAAATCATCACGTGACATCGCCCTACAGTTACTACGTGCCTTAATGAATGGCGGGACGCTCGCCGAAACTTTTTTTCTTTATGAAATTGTTCAGAGAGCACTTAGCAGGGAAATCTATTAGAGTATAAAAATGAAGTGTGTTTCGCAATGTTTATGGCTGTTTTAAAAAGTAATTTATTTACGGTGACTTTTCGTTTATTACATTTAATGGTTTATGTGTGGGGGTGGTTGATGGTTTACAGATACCGTAATTACATTTTGAATTCTGTTTCTGGTTAATAATTTTATCACAGGAATCGTTTAAAGTTTTACAATTATTGAAACTACAAATTAGTACAACATTTCTAAAACATCTTTTTACTTTCAAATGTACATTTTTTAGCCAAACAACTTTTTTAAAGAGTTCAAAAGCTTGTCAGTCTCTACGAAACATAATCGGCATTTAAATTAATACCTTCGATACCAATTTATAATCTCAAACAATTAAAAACAACACATGCATCCAATCACTACCGCCTTTATTAATCAACAGATATCATAAAATATACTTAAAGTTAAACCCCCTAACCCTACGATAGTCAAGTGGGAGGAACCTACCCTTTCAAGATTTACTACGCTTTGTCTTGCTCAAGGCAAGGCTTGTGAAAATAATTTATCGTATCGTATGTTATTTTGTTAGCTCCTCTTTCGGGATAAGAATAAATTGTGACAAACGCAAAAATACCAACAAAGCGCATACATTACTGACATTATCGTCTTTGGGCCACAAAAGGTTGAAAAGTCGCATTTCGCACGTATCGCGTTATCGCCGGTCTGTTCAAACCCTTACGGTGGAGGGAGAATTACGCGAGTGTACAAGTTGGAAGAGAAATGCGGTGTAATTTAATGGATATTAAGCATTGATTTTACCTGGCGTTTAAGTTTCGTAATCCAGAAATGTTATTTATTTTATTTTGGAACTGGTTACAACCTAAGTTCAGATTTTACAATGCTGGATTGTCCAAAATATATTCATTTTTCTAAAATTCAATAACAACTAAAGCAATGTGTTTTTGTTGTTGTGTTTTTGGCTTTATAGCTCATCGTAGTCAGGTTCTTATGTGGCATAGATATCGCATTATTTAGGCGTAATAATTAAGACAGTCTTAAGTAAGGTTAGGTATTTTTCTTTCTCGAACAAGATTTTCGTCCACACCTTACACCATTCATCAGCGTGGGAGGGGGAATTATCAGGAGTCGTTCAAATGATTTATGTACACAATTATTGGGTTACTCAGGTACGATGTTTTGTGCGATCCGATCCGTGCTCGATAGAAGTTTGGAGACAATGAGCTAATTTAAACGTTTCGATGTGACGTATAGCGATATCGTGTTAGGATTAATCTAAAGTTTTAATGGATTGTATTGTTATCTACGTGTTATTATCGAAGGTATCTTTGGAAGAAGGATTCAAGGGATAATTATCTGTTTTACTATTGCTATATGCAAAGGTATCCTATCTTTCACATTTATGTGTTCTTGGTGGTTGAACTTGATTATGAAAAGAAGGCGACGCCTCGTGTGTTTTGTGACCCAGTGTTTTTGACGAGACGTGCATAAAAAGACCTACCAAAACCTGTGATTCATTATCATAGCATCAAAAAAGCTAATTGAGTTCTGCCTATACAAAAAAGTAATAAGGAACTAGCTGAATATTTCCAAATCTGCCACATTCTGCCACATTGAATACAACGTTAACATGGTCTGCCGCAATATATATATTTTTTTTCATAATAATAACGCACACACTCAACATAGCCCCGCACTAGGGAAACCCTGTGTCGCGGGTGCCATGGACACACACAAAGACAACCACAAATTACACCCAAACTCACGAGAGAAATAATTGTAGGCCATATAACTATTTCTCTCGGCCCGGGAATCGAACCTGGGACCTCTGCGTGGTAGTCCGGCATGGTAACTGTTCGGCCACGGAGGCAGTTTTAAAATGCAATAAAAATTAAAACTGCCCAAATGGCGGAAATCTGCGATGAATGGTCACATTGTTTTCAATCTCAATGTGACATTGACATTGGCAAGAGGCCTCTGATCAAAACGATCAATTTGCTAACTTTCTTATCTCTCATTTAAATATTATTGTCTAAACATTTTTGTCGCATTATCTTTTTTTTTATGACATTAGTGTTTACTTGACTATTTGATTAGGTATTTTATAGCTTTAATGTTTTATTTGTGTACTATAAAATAACCAATACTTTAGGTAGGTAAACATTCAATCGTGCTTATAATGAATATAATAATATATACTTAGAATAATAACGCATAGAAACCTAGCCCGCACACGCTAAGTGAGGCAAATTGAAGCGCTCCCAATGGGCCTACACGAGCGGGCGGGCCTTCAGTGCTCAAGGTCAACTTGCACCGCGAACAGATCAAGAATTTTAGCTAAAAATGACGAAATATGCGGTAAACGAGTGTAAAAATACTTCAGACAAACATAAAATAGATACTAACATCACATTCCACAAGGAAGTAACGCGTTTCAACTTGTATTTTTATATAAATATTCACTAAAACCGAAAATTAACCTACTACTAAAACTAGCCTACATGAATTTGATTTTTGCCTCACTTGTGACAGTTCACTTTGATACGAAACTATCATTCTATACGTTATTATTAATAAAACTGAATCAATCGCGTTATGTTCTTGCATTTATTCTAAAATACATTGATAAAACAATTCCTTTGTTCCCGATTTCCAAAAATATACAAAAAATATATTGATAAATATATTTTCGTTGATTTCAATTATTATTGGATCAGTTTTAGCCATCCTTCTTTCACAATGTGCTACAGGAACAAAGAAATTTCAAGTAAATAAAAAAGTACAGAACGTCTTATCTAATCTAATTGCACTTCAATAACAAAAAGAAATCTAAGTTGTCCTTCGCTATACAAACTTCAAAGATCTATCTTAAGTATTTCAAAAGCATTTACAATAACTAATGTTGTAATTGGTAAGAGTTGAACGAAAGAGCTCGGTGGGCGGGTACACAGTACCATTGTATGGAGATTGATGAATCGCCACACCAATGAGAGAAGAGATGGTTTTTTTAAAGGCCTTCAAATGTGGTCTGCTGGCATTTAAATTATGTTGCATATACAAAAAATGGATGTGGTTATAAATAATAATAGTATAGCCGGGTTTGGTAGTGAATATGGAAAGATGGATTTCTTTACAACACAGCAGCTACAGAACCTAGACATCTAGACACGTGGTAGTATGTCAGTCTAAGTTCATAAAAAGACGTCTTAATAACGTAGTGTTAATTGCAAGAACCGTTTCGTCTTATACTCTGAAACTAAATCTACTAAACAGAATGCGTGTCAGCCTCAATAGCCTTCTTAAGACAATTTGTGGAAGGATTGACTGCCCAGTAATGCGGCAGTAATACAGACTACAAAGACTCTTATAGAATTTAAGTACTAATATAGGTTTAAGGCTGTACCTAGTAACATTAACTGGATCATAGTTGTCTTAATGAAATAAATAAATAATAAAATCTATTAAACGTACACAATTGTAATTCGTTGGTGTAATGTCTTCCAAATTACGCAAAAACCCGAATTTCATAAAAAAAGATTTAATAGTTGTCAAGATATGAGACAAATTTATTAAATAATTATCTTTTTTTTTTAGACAAAAAAGCCGACGTCAAAAGTTCATGGTATTACATCTACTTACCAAGTTGTATTGAAATCGGTTACCGGAAAGTTCGCGAAACCGGATTCATCCCCTAATTTGCCACCCTTAGAAGTGAAATATTTTCTTCAAATTGAAATGGGACATGCACACAAAAAAATCTCAGCCGAATTGAGAACCTCCTCCTTTTTTTGAAGTCGGTTAAGAAACAAGTACGTAAAAAGGACTAAGTTGAAAATGGCGAATAAGGGAGTCTGTTGGTTTGAGTATTAAAAGAATTGAAATGTAAATTTATACTTATATAAAAGTCCTTTGATGCTTAACTACAGAAATATTTAGCATAAATTGGTACATAATTTTGTAAAAGCTTTTATTGTAAAAAATTATACATCGATATTACAGAATACATATTTAAAACATACAGTATCAATGTCCAGTAAAGACTCTACTAGCCAAGTTTAAGGTTTTGTACTGGACACATAAGAAACAATTCCGTGGGTAAGTTTCAAGGAATTTATATTGAAGTTTGCATCCTTAGATTGCAAGTACCGCTTGTTCATTTTTTTGAACTTGGCCTTTGAATGTGTTTTGGTGGAAGTACTTTTAAAATTCCAAATTATCTTACGTAGGCACGTACGTCAACCCACATACGATTGTTGATCGTGCCTTTCATATTTTTGATTACATTTCATTGCACAATATTTACGTATCATGTTCTGGATAAATACGGCAACTTCTCGAATATTATAAACTAAAGGGAGGGAGAAAAGAATAATGAAACAAAATTATATCAAATTGCGTTTTTTTTCTTACATTGAATATATAACCAGAAATAGAGATGAAACAAATGGGCCTTATATCACTTTTAAATATCAACTCTCGTTTGCGCTGAAATCAAAAATAAGAAACCAACGTGTGTACGTCTCCCGTATATTCCAACATTTTTAATTACAAAACAAACGAATCACATTTCATCGGTAATTAAATATTAAATATGTAATTTTTAAATTTTCGTCCATTGTAACAAAGCTCAAGTTAAACTAGTCGATTTAAAGTAAAACAATTGACGACACTCGTCAATTGTTTCGAATTCGGGCTGGCCAATCGGAGCGCAGTTGTCACCGTGATGATTTGGCAGAATAGTATTCAAACAAATTAAATGACATTTGGTCTCTATTTCTGGTTATATATTCGATGTTTTTAGTACTCGAACTCCATACATCGACCATTTGTGCCACAAAAGTATTTGAAAAACTTGTATAAATATATCATAACAAATTTATTTCTCCTACACGTCAAAACTTATACAAAACTTGCACTAACGACATTCGAAACTGCAACATCTATAGGGAATAATATTTTCACGCTGGTATCTATCAACGTTCCGATTGAACGAGGCTTAAATCCCAAGAGCATAACGCGATTTTGACATACCATTGATCTATCTAACCGAGAATCATCTCAACACCTTATCTCCCTTGAGAATAATATCAACTACTTTGACGATCAAACTATAACTGCAGTACTGTTTTAAACATTGTACATTACCTGTGTGAAATGAGATTTAAACATGAACGTTCGCGATAAGAGCGCAATGTAGGCTGCCTGTTTTATTTTTGTTGATATTCAAAATCGAAGAACACCTTTGCTGTTACACCTAATTTTAAAAAGGGCGTAAGTGCGTCCAATGCGGGATACAATATTAAACCATGTCTTCTAAAGGGTAGTACAGGAATCAGAGAGTGCAAGAATGTGATATAGGCGAGTAAAGATAAGAAAATGAAGTAGATAGTTTGAGAGACAGGTCCTATCAACCGGTGACAACTACATATTGTGTCGACTTGTGTTTTATTCGACGGTGTGATCTCTGTTTCGGAATATACACTGTGAATTGTCTGGAGGCAGATAGGGTACATTACTCAATATGTCTTTCGACACGAATGCCTGGAACGACTTCTATATTTGTTGTCAAAAAATTTACCGATTTGCGGTAAAGTTATAAGTACAAAAGGTGTTAACAATTCACAGTTCTTTAAAGCTTACTAAACTGTTTTGACCTTTCGATTTTTTGATCTGTTACTTTTTAATCTTGGGATTGAAACTAGGCATCAACAATCTAACAAAAAACTTAAAGACCAACTGGCAGATGACGTTCAGAAAAAAAATTAAATTAAAAGAAAAAGTAGGCAATAAATCGGCGTTATCAGATTGGGCGGGAGAACTTAACGTTTTAATAAATAACTCGATGGGGTTTGTTACTTTTTTGAAATTAATAATAATGTGAAATAAATCAATAAAAGAATGGAAACGTTCAGAACAGGCTCCGGTTGAATGATTTGTTATAATGCGAGTGCCCGATGCCGTCTGTTGGATGCTAAGGAATTTTAAATGTCTTGATACTTTTAAGAGAAACCTCTTAACTGGATATTTAGTGCTTGAATTAATTATTAATCCACATTAGCTATAATATATTACACAGTCGGAGTTTATTTTTGTTCAGATTAAATTAACGTTCATTCTTTCTGTCCCTTAGGAAGCATTCGACTGCATACATTTGTGAACTGACATGTGTGTCGACATCCTTCAATGAAACATTCTCAATTACTGTATGAAAGAATGCAAAGTACTTTTTAAATTTTGTTTTCGGTACTTTTGTTGTATTAGGAAAGCATCAAGAATACTCATAACAAAACGTAGTCCTATATCAGTTGATATCGAGTAGAGTCTAGATCTGGCTCCACCTCCCTGCCCGCCATCAATTGCTAATACAAAAAGGATGCCTCGGGCTGCTATGACGGATGGATGGGTGGCCGCAATAAGGATGCATTTTGTAATTAAAATTATATTAGCGACTATAAGATTTGTTTGATTAAAAATATAATATTATACGTGTTTAGAGGTATATGAATAGCTACTAACTTTAGTATAATCATCATCGTGGACAACTGATTATACCTATACGTCCCACTTTGTGCAATCCGCCAGACAGCTGACCCACACGCGTTAGGACTCCGTACATTTTCCTCAGGCTTTTGAATCTTCTTCCCACTTCAACCTAATCTAAGGGATGCACTACACTTATTAATTCAGCATCGGCTTAAACTGTAATAAGAGCGATTTCTAGAGTTTTACGTCGACCGTCTGAGCAGAAGAGAAACGCACGTCTTCGTTTTAGTAACAGAATAGCTCCTTGTTAAAGAGTTCGTCCAGGGAAGTACTGCCACCTTACCTGTTTCTGCCGCCAAGCAGTAGTAGAAGCAACAGAAAGCGTACTGGTGAAATTACAGGCACATATCAACTTATGCCTCAGGGTGATAGGCGCAGTGGCCTCAGATCAGTCAGAATCCAATTCCGCGATTATAAGTGTGGTGACTCTCTAACTTGAATGTCAGTCTGAAGATCCATGAATGGGTTTCGGGAATGCCTAGAAATTAACATTTCACATTTGCTTTTGAGTTCCACGATTAGACCGCTAGCATGCCGCCATTGGTCTTCACTTCCATGAGACTTGGACGCCCTAAATACCTAATATTTTAAACCTTGTAACAATAGCTTTCTTTATGATATTTCGCAGAAGAAACTATAGATCTACTGTTACAACACAAAATTGTGGGATTGAAAAAACATGGTTAGAAAAAAAAAACTGAATGAATCTTGTTGCGAATATCGTGATTATTTTTAATTACACATAATAAATTAGTTATCCATTTATAAATGAGAATATATATTTATAAGTCTCATTCTGTAATTTTCTGAACTTTCAAATAGTGTCTGTTCATGACACAAGTGTGAATTACGATAATATTTGGCTTAATTTATCTTCGGTTTTCTGTTTTAGGTTATTCAGTTTCGATAACGTATTAAGTAGTATCACTTACTTACCTACAACGCTATACATTTCACTATGACTTTTCATTCTGTCCACAATGTTCTAGAGCTGTGGATATATTCCAAGGTCTGTGATTGTCTATGAAATATTGGAAATAATTAAAATCCTTTTGTAACCACGAAGCGCTCAAAATCCACATTACGGTCTGTCCCAATCCGCCTTGGGTCAGTATGGCGGAGTGTGACCTGAATGTTCTCCTTAAAAGAAAACCGTGACCAACATTGAAACGTACAAAAGGTTTATGATAATGATTACCATCTATCTGTATTGTCCCAAATAAAAAAGGAAATAATTTTGTTGGGATTGCGTGATTGTCTACTGCGCGTGAAAAGATATTTAGCTCTAGTCAGTTGAGAAATTTATCTTCCACCAAGAACAAACATACAGAACTTATGTTTACAATCTTAACTAAATCAAACAGCAGCTGCGACTGACAGACCCCGAACTATTTGAATTTTGATGCGGAACCCTGTATTGACGTTAGAACGATACCCTTTTCTGTGATTTATCTAATTCCTATTCACTACTCTGTGTTCTTGTCTTTTTTTATCGTTCTCGTAATTTTTGTGACTTTTGAAGGAGGTTTTTTGACGTTGTATACATAGTTGCATTATATTATAAGACATGGATGTGAACAGGGAGAAATAAATTGAACGTTCTTTGACGCATAAGTTTCCTCACGATGTTTTCGACGTACTGCTAACTAACTCGAAACTCAGAAATTAAAATTCAGTATAGTATCGCTCATACATCTACCAATGTACGCTTTTCTCGATTTTCAATTACGACTACCGTTGCAGTGGCACTTATATCTTAATTTTACTTCATCATACCAAGTGCCGGGATGTCCATGGTAGTTGCAGTGCCCCTTAGAGCTTTAAATCACAAAGATCCTAGAAGCACAGCGCCCGTCTCACCTTGGACATGTGGCCTGTATGGATGTATGTATCTCCATTTTCTCATCCTTGACTTGTCCAAGAACCCTATAGGTGTTCTTGTAAAGGTTCATCATTTCTTGATGTATTAGAAACTGTTTACGGTTCATAGATGTATGGTAATGTATGTGCACAAACAATTTTCCACACAATTTTATGTTTCTTCGTTATAAAACGCGTATATATTTTGACATTTAAGCAGAATAAATTTACCAGAAGAATGTATAGAGTTATGGAGGAAGTGATACATGATGATTGATAAGTATGTCATCTCGCTTTGAGAGTTTTGATGGTAGAAGACGGAACGAACCAACGTAAGAATAGTGGAAAAAAAAGGAATTCGAGAACGATTCAAAGTTTTAAAAGTAAGTGTCCAGAAACCAGAAAACAGCATGAAGGAGGTCATCATTGTCACAGACATACGTTGATAAAGTTGGTTAGGTGGCAGTACAAACCTGCAGTAGTAACAAGCTGCCCTTTTCCATGTCGCAACCAGATGATCTGGTTTGTCGGTTGTGAGATATTCAGGGTTTTTAAGCCTTCCTGTTCCACGAGGTTTTGTTGTGATGTGTATTGTAATCTTTACTGAGTAACATTCTTCTCTTCTGCTTATATGGTTATCAGTGAAGTCGGTGTGGTAGACTAAAAACCGGTGTTACTTTTTTAATGCTAAATTAGCGCCTTTTTATGAATATTTTATTAACGTTTACTTTCTGCTCGTGTAACCAAAATTGTGTTAGAATATTTAAAATTTTCTGGTCTAACTTATCGTTAGCATTCGATTTAACATATAGTTCTGTAGTATCTTTATCTAGTGTAGCAGACATATGAGTATACTAATCTTGGAGAGGTCTACATCTAGTTAAATTCCAGCTAAAGTAATGATGATGAGTCCTCATTAGGTCATTTACTAAAATATCAATTATCAAATCACACACACGGCATCACTACTCATAGCTAAGGTTGTATGTGTATTGTTTTGTACATAATAAAAAGTAAACTTTATCCACCTAAAGGACTTTACCTATACCAACCTACTGTAAAGTATAAAATATCAATCACAAATCATGCGGCTCTACGCCGCGCCGGCGCAGCTCGCCGCATTATCATTAGAGACTCGTGCGCAGATGCTATCAGATCGTAATAACGATGGTCAGTCGATGCGATTGTGTTTATGGCTTCGGTGGTAGGGATAGATGTTTAATTAATCGTGTAGTTATTGTGTAGGTAATTCTAATTGTATGAACCGTGGTTCAGCAGTTACGCACTTTGAACTCATATTTACAGCCAAGCCCTTATTTACCAAAGTGGTGTAAATAAGACTTGTAGTTCAGCGTCTCGAAGTATTCCATTATTTTTATATTCATTAGAAAGAAAATTGAATAAAGAAAATCCATTTATTTGCGTACCACGAATGACACCAAACAAAAAAAATACAAACAATCAAAACTAAAAAACAAAAAGAAATAAACAACACAGCGAAGAAAAACATAACACAAAAAAAACATTCATACTTGAGACACAAATAATAATTACGGAACAAAATCACAACACGAAACACGAAAACTAAATTACACAACAGGTTATTTAATTAAATATATAAAGACACTACGTGTAAAGATACTTTGTGTGGTGCCAGCTGTGGTAACAAAAGTTAGCAATATTCTTTATTTGCATTACATAATGGTGTAAAAGGTGTTATATAAAACAATCACACCATGAACACTTTCGAGCACATGGATCACAGGGATCATTTTGTCTCTAGGTGTACAAGTGATATTAGCATTTTCTTGGATTGAAATCGGAATTAATGCACAAGCGGTATTCGAAGTGGGTCCGAGTTTTTTTTTATTGGTATAGTCTCGGGTTCGTATCGCGCTAAGAGTTGACTGTTTTCGGCAGTTCTAAAAAGAACTTGTAACAAAAAAAATTATTCAATAAGAAATTCATAAATATTATTATGACATTTGTTTAGTAACTATCGAGTTCTTCGGTTTTCGCGATTGTTACACATAGGAAATGAAACTATTTTTCCGGATTTAAATCGCGTATATTTGTTTTTTCAAACGAACCGACATTTCGGGCCCTTTACTGGTCCCATGGTTCGTTGACTGAGGTGGTGGTCTGGAAAAATAGTTTCATTTCCTATATGTAACAAACACGAAAGCCTAAGAACGCGTAAGTCACTTAGCAACATAACACAAAATTAACAGGAGAAGTGTATCAACTATTGTGTAACAACATTTTTTTTTAAATGCAACGGAATTACTTATTAGTTTAAAGCAGAAGGTATACAGACCAAAATTAATCACAATATTGATATCAATCAATGCAATTGCCAATTACCTCATGATATATAGCTAAAAAATACGATACTAAATATTAAAAAGTATAGTTTTTAGTAGGCGTGAGCGCATTGATCTATTGATGAAACCGGCGATAGTTATGATTTACTATATATCGTTTTGTAGTAATTTATAGGAATGTTTTTGAATAGTATGATTTAGTTGAGTGAGATTTAAATATTTTATTATTCTTAATGTGGATATCATCGTCATCATCAGACCTTTAAACGTCCCACTGCCATGCTCGGTATCTTTCTAAGGAGAGAGAGTGTAGGGCGTAGTCTGTCACGCTGGCCGAATACGAGTTGTGAAGTTCAGAAGTTTTCCAAATTTTGCAAAAAAAAACAATCACGATTTTTTTTATAAGACCAAAGGACGGAGTAGACAAGTCCTCCACCTGGTGGTAAGTGACACGCCTGTACGCACTGCGCCCGTCTCAAGTTGAGAAGTCCCACGTGCCTATAATGAAACCTGCCCCGTAGTATGGCTACGCATGTTAGTCGCGATACGCGCGATAAAATTGGAATAAGTGCGATAAAATTAGGTGTTTTGGCACATCTAATTTAAATAGCCAATAGCGCGCGCTTATTTCAATTTTATCGCGCGCGTCGCGACTATCATGCGTTGCCATGCTGCGGGGGCTGAAGTAGGTAAGGTGGTAGTACTTTCCCGGACGTACTCCGTCACGAGGAGCTCTACTGCTCCTTACTTAGGTTTCTTTTGCTATAGCTTAATATCATTTTGGTTTCACAAATGAATTACATCAGTCCTACTGTATGCAAATGTTAATAATGTAGATATAGAACCAAGAATGTTTTTGTAAAAAATCGTCGCATCTTATAATATTAATAAAACATACACTCATAGCACCGCACTAGGGAAACCCTGTATAGCGGGTGCCATGGACACACATAGACAACCATAAATTACAACTAAACTCACGAGGGAAATAGATGTAGGCCTTACAAATATTTCTCCCCGCCCGGGAACCGAACCCGAGACCTTTGCGTGTCAGTCCAGTGTGATAACCGTTCCACCTCGCAGGCAGTTAAGTTGTAATGTCATCATCTTATGTCTGCCCACACGCACGCACGCACGCACAAACACAAATTTATAATATACTTATGTTGTCTACTATTATATTAATTGTTAAAAAATTTACCACAGGCGTTGTCAAATGTTAAGAGAGGACACTGACTCAGGTTATACAGGTTATTCCTAACTCAAGAAATCGTTGAATTTATGACAATGTCGTAATAATAAACATCATTAATTTAAGTTTCTATAAAAAAGGGCACATGTTAAATTTTCAAATAGGAGAGATGGTATTGTAACGGCTACAGTACAGTTGGCTGGGGTCAAGGATTTAAGTTAAAAAATCGAACGATTCGTGCCGCATTGAGCGTAACGCTTTCTGTATTTGTGCTAGAAGCGACATGCCGCAGAGTAAGAGACGAGCGGCGGGGACCCTGGCATTATTTCAGGATTCGTGTTTTTAAAAGCCATTGGAAAAATGTATATCATACTATACGTGTGCTATTTAGTTCAGTTGATATTTTAAAAAATCATTGTTATATGCAAAGTACCTATTGAAAGCCGCGGTTTTCTTGTGAAATTTCGAGGTAAGTTTGTTATTTTTTCTATCGTAAAAGTTTTTAGGAATAATGTTTTCACACTGTATACTAATCAGTGTATAATCTCAATTCAAACTATATATTTATTCCAAAGTGATTTATTCAACACTCAGTGTTATACGGGATCATTAAAAGCCATTTGAGGTTGTATCTATCTGAAAGCAATCTGTTTTTCTGGCATAACAACTGGAATTAGACACTAAAGGCTACATCCTACATTATTAATATTTAGATTGAAATATTTTAGACTTCTTTTGAGCTTTATCTGTTACTTGCTTATAAACTTTCAAAGATTCACTCCCGCCTTTATAAGGCCAATTTTACATACGTTAATCAATTCCAATATAACAAAAAACCACTTTATTCTGATCTTCTCAACAATGTAACAAGTAACACAGACACTGACAAACAGACAAACACATCCGGGCATCGAAAGTTAGTAATTAAGACAACAATAAATAACCTCAAAGGCGGGACCGATTTAGGCGGAGCGCACACCAGCGACTATGACGTCATTCGACGTTAAACTCTGAAATGGTTTTTGGGAGTTGGGATACAAAAACAAAAACAAAGGCAATAGCCTATGTAAATATTTGAAATAACTGGTAATATTTAAAAATACCAGAATTGTACTTATGTCCGGGACCTATATCTCTAAATATCGGACATTTTAGCATGCTTTATTCGAAAATAAAAAAAGAGACAGAAATTTCTAAAATCTTTTTTATTAGAGTCAGTCCTTTGTATAATTTAATCTACTTGACGTAAAACATGATCAAACTTTTTCATACGGATCTTTAAGTCCTATTGCATCCATAGGTCGCTGGTTCATATCCGGCTCGAAGGACCATTATGTGGCTCGCTGGCTTAAATAAAAACCACATTAATTTTATATGAACTGTATTACTTGAGTTTTGACAAATATTACACAACCATCACCCTTGGCAGTGTTGCCATAACTAACTTATATTCGTGTGTGTATCATACATTGCATCATCACAATAAAAATTTAATTTGTATTAAAAAGTATATAATTCATTGAGTGATACGTCTACGAATTCGTATTTTGAATTCATCGTTTATAGTGCGGCACAAAGAATATGAAATTTGCCGCGTTCGACAAAGTTGGTGCGCCTAGGGTTGCAAACAGCACAACGTCACTTCGCTAGTGTATACTAAGCTTAAGCTATAAATTCAT
>NW_020654810.1:1403818-1427380 GCF_003589595.1 Hyposmocoma kahamanoa | reverse complement strand
TACTACTCGAAACTCCCAGACTAAAACCAGTTTAAATAAGTTAAATTCCACATTGGTCCTACAGGATATCGACCTACCCCAGGACCTCTTTATCCAGCGCCCCCATTGACAACCGTTGGGCTACGGAGGCCATCCAAAGAATATCACCTAAGTTACCAGTCTTTGAACGCACATTGACCACGCATCATTGAAGAGATGTTAAAATTTTTGGCATCGGCTGAAGATCGTCATATTCAATCCTAACCAATCAGGTTCAGGCTCTTAGCCTCAAGAGACAATATCATCTAAGATGCCGATGATTAATTAGGAAAAATTGAAATCTGCGTTCTAACTCAACCGACGCGTACTTCATATCCGAGACTATACAAATCTAGAAACCTCGGACCCACTTCTGATATTCCTTGTGCAGTAAGCCCGATTCGAATCAGAGAAAGTACATCTAGAGATTCTCTCTCTCTATCTCTGTGACATTTCGGACCTTCAGTCCACAAACGCGCTAATACTTCCTCTTACTATCGATTTGATAGCGTTTAATGGCATTGTGGATGACCAAAATTCATCATATCATTCATGTAGTGTGCAACCATTAGGACAGGTCAGACAACGCATTAAGGTGTAATATTCTGAGACGGGATACAGCTGTTGTCACCGACACCGAGCCCCGCTTAAACAAATTATCATCATGCTTCAAAACAACACTACAAATACCTAAGAGTACCTTCAAAAAGTTAGCTTCAACATAAACAAGCCTTATTGAAATATTATCCAATTATTCATTACGATAAGTTAGTAATAAATTTAGATAAGTTACTCATACCAAAGATACTTTAATACCTCCGAGAGCATCAAAATTAGTAATCAATCCCAAACTTAACGAGACGTATCGTGACATGTTTACGACTATTGTGTCTTGATATTTTTTAAAGTGACAAATTTTACGAGCATCAAGGCAGTAAAGTCCCTGTTGCGTCGTAAATCATAATTTGATCGAGAGGTTTGTTTATGAGTTATAAAAAAATTTTAATCAGGTAGTTAATAGTCAGGTACATTAATTACTTTGGCACTTAGTTGCAGTAATTGAACATTGCGTTTCATTAGCTCAACATTAGTTTAGTGGAAAGACGTCCACTGTTCTTTCCATTACTTAAACATTTTAAATTACAGAACTCCAATTCAGCATTCAGGTTACAAGTTTTGTTCAGTTTCTTGAGGCTCTTTTTAAACCATCTCAACAACATTGGCATTAGTAAATCCAAGATCTTTGTTTCCTTTTCTTAATTCGTAGACATTAGGCCATTCGATACTGCTAATTGTAGTCTCCAAATAGCTCCACTTCAATTGCCCCATAGGCTTTTTGCATTTTAACTTCACCTGCTGGCTTCACCAGATCATTCGTCCAATTCAGTGATTGCTTGCCCGTGTTGCTATCATCAGTTCAACTTAAACTTTTTTTAAATATTTTGATATTTATAACTAGGTGTTAAGACGCAATTTTCTTTTTTGTCTGGCGGCATTTCACAACACTGCTTGTACTCGCTATTGGGTGTTGGAAAAATATTTGACGTACAGAGAAACATGCAAGCACTGACAAATATGACCGTCTACACAAGCAGTAAAGTGAGCATTTGAAGGGTAAGGGTGGCTGTGAAATTACAGGCACATAGGACTTGTCAACCATGTTTCAAGACAACAGGCGCAGTGCCAGTGTCCCTCAGATTTTTGCGAGTTGAAGCTCTGAGTAGTACTGCAACTGTTATGGACACGCGTGTACCTTACCTCCAGGTACACGACTTGCTCGTCCCGTCTTGATATTATAAAAAAAAACTTGGACGATATTTTATGTAATTAAATTTGTAACAATTTATAATAAGTACGTTGTTGGTGATCTAACAAACCGCCTCTCAAGCAAAAGCTGTGGGTTCGAATTCTGAGGTTTTCAGAATTTATATACCATGATATTTTTTACACGTTGAAGAATGTCCCCAACCCTCATTGGCCTAGGCAGACTATGACCTAAATCATAATAAGTACATAATAATCAAATAAGTACGTGTCCTCTGGGGAAACATATTAGGATGCGGTCCACCACACAGGTCTAAACGTGACATGCGCTATCTCGTGTATGTTATCGACAGGTGCGTCATGTCATAGATACACACGCTGTAGTCTGAATCTACTTCGTTTACGTTCGTCACTACGATTATTGAAGGTCTATTTTAGTCAAAGTTGTCAACAACATGACTAACTAGCATCCGGCCTGGGGTACAATGACGCAAATTACACATCTAATAAAATACTTTAAATTGGATAACGTCAGTCATTTTATAGGTCACCTTAATGCTGGCTTATAGAGTTGTATTTCAGTTAAATGACGCGGTCTTTATTTTTAATGTCTGTTGTGTTATGCAACTCTATTTCTCGAATAATTTTGGAGTAGAATTGCTCGCGGACGACGTTTCTTTGGCCGCAGCGTTTTTGCGACAACTTGTAAATAGGGAAGCATTATCTTTTGCTTACATGAATATGATCGTTTGTAAAAGATTTTTAACTTACATATCATGATGATGTTTTAAAAATTACTAAAATGAGTTTAGTGACAGGAGAACTCCTTGAGAAAGAGATCATCCAGGGATCATCATCATATTTGCGTATTTCTACCGCCAAACAGTAATGTGAACATTACTGCGTTCCGGTTTGGAAGGGGTACGGGCGCTGGTGAAGTTACAGGCACATGGGACTTGTCAACTTATCTCAGCATGATGGGCGCAGTGGCAGTGCCCCTAAGATCTTTGCTATTTAAATCTCTGAGTGGCACTGCAACTGTTATGGACAGGCTTGTCACTTACCACCCGGCGCATGACGTATTCGTCCTGCCACTTGGTATTATGAAAAAGTTAGTTTAGCGTGCTATCGAGTTGTTAGGTTCTCGTGTTAGTCACACATTGGAAATGAAACTGTATTTAACCGACTTACAAAAAAGGAGAAGGTTTGCAATTCGACATGTTACGAGATTACTGCGTCATTTTGAACCGATTACGATGATTATTTTTTTGTTGGAAAGGGGGTACGTGGGGTATACTAAAAGTTCCTGGAACTGGCCACTTGTGGAAGAAACTAAAAAAAAACAAATACGAAATTTTAAAAAGGAACTTTTTCTGTGTGTTTTTTTGTTGTTTTAGGTTTACTTCACACAGGTACTTTTTTACTTCATGAGACTGTCATTTGTTTTTAATTTTAGCGTCATTTTGAAAACTTTGAGTCGCTATTACCATTGTAATAGCGACTCAAAGTTTTCAGTCGCGAGAATTTTCGGTCCATGATTTTTTACGATTTTCGATGTGACTTAAGTCAACAAGAGTTGTCAGAGACTTCAATTGGCATTTGGTGATGAAGCCCCATCACAATGGTTCCAACGAATGCAAAAGTGTGTGAATAGTGAGGGCATGTTTTTTAAAAAACAATAAATCTATTACAAATATAATACTGGTCTTACTTTCAGTATGGCCTAAGTACCTCGGTATTGATCCCATTTAAATTTTGATGAATCCGGTTTCGCGTACTTTCGGATAACCGGTTTCAATAAAACTTGGCAATACCACCACATATAGGGCGCACTACAAGTTTCCGGAATGAATAAGAAAAAAATACTATAAATGGTCAGAAATGAATTCATTGTTTCTCAAAATATTCTCCGTTAGCGTTAATGTACTTTTTCATACGAATGAACCAATTTTGAAAACATTTATGCCACTCCTCCGTGACTATCTCTGAAACATATTTTTCAAACTCTTCGACAGCCTCTTCAGGTGATGAAAATCGTTGACCGCGTAACTGGTTTTTAATTTTTGGAAATAAACAAAAGTCACAAGGTGCCAGGTCGGGACTGTACGCGGGATGGCTCATAAGGTCAACGTTGTTCACCTTTAAAAAATCATTTGTCTGTCTAGCCGTCTGAGAACTAGCATTATCGTGGTGCAAGGTGATACGGCGTTTACGGTTATTTTTACGGAGTTTGTCAATAACTTCCGGCAAACAAATGGTCGTGTACCCAATCACTATTCACGGTATAACGATTCTCCAAAGCAATAGTAGCCACTTAAACTGAACACTTTGCACGCGTGCCACTTTGGTTGGTTTCGGCTCATCTCGAAAGACCCATACACTCGATTGCTGCTTTGTTTTGGGATCGTAACTATAAATCCATGTTTCGTCATCTATTACTATGTCCCACACCAAATTTGATGCCCCTTCATTGATTCTGGTAAGCATGGCATTGCACCAAGTGACGCGATCCGTTTTTTGAACCTCATTCAAATTGTGTGGGATCCACCGAGAGCACAGCTTTTTCACACCCAAATGTTTGTGTAGTATTGATTGTATTTGACTCATTACTATGCCTAAAGATGCCTGAATCTCATAGTATATTACATGCCTGTCTGTTTTGATTATGCGTCCGTATGCGGCGCACAGCATTGACGTTTTTGTTGTACACAGCAGTGGACGGGCGATCATCACGTAATTCGTCACTGAGATTCACACAACCGCGTTTGAATTTTGCAAACCAGCTATATATAAACAGTCGTCTTGCATGGTGCTTCATCGCCATAAGCCGTCTGAAGCCGAGCGAAGCCCTGCTGTGCTGTTAAATTACACTTAAAGTCGTAAAAAATCATACTACGAAAATTTTCACGAGTTAAATCCATGGTGATGTAGACAACCAATTTCTAAAATGACGCTACGATGTAAAAACAAGTGACAGTCAGATGAAACAAACTGTGTTCTACAGCCAAAGAGTTCCATTTCAGATGTTTTAAATATTGTTTATGTAAGTGGCTAGTTCCGGAAACTTATAGTGCGCCCTATGTACCACCTCACCAGTTGCTCCGAGTATATCACCTTCGCACCAAGCGTTTTGCTTCCTAAAGAAGGCTTCCCACGTGCCGCCCCGCATGAGCTCGCGCCAAAGCGCCATGTGAAACAGGCCGCCCGAGCACGCCCGTGCTCGCCCGTGGTCGCCTGTGGTCGCCTGTGGTCGCCTGTTTTTGGATCCGCTGTGTGTCACATAACACACCCGAATACGCTCCACAACGCGCGTCAGTCCCTGGCCAAAGGAATGGAGTATACTATTGGCGTCTCTTTTTTTCAATTCAATTTAGAGCTATTTAGGGTTACATACAATCAATAGGCAGTTCTTATTACAAACCCGTACCATCGTCGTCGGTCTCATTCTCACTAAAAATTAGGTGAAATTGTAATCAAGTGTGCGTTTATTACATATAAAAATAATGAAAATGGCGTCTTCAATAACATTTCTTTTAATCGACATAACGTTGATATTTAAAAATCTGAACGTATAAAAAACCCATCCAATTTGTTAAAACAATTCCGTATCAAAGTAGTAAAGTTTACATACCGACAAACAGTAGTCGTAAAGTTTTATGCACGAAAATTTTTTATACAGGGTGCTGTTTAACTTTCAGTAATGAGGAGATGATTATAATTACAGAAAATCATCACCCTCTATTGTTAGCCAGACGTATAATTAGCATCAGTTGTTCGTCCTTGTACTTGTTCGTCCCGTTATTTGATATTATAAAAAAATAATAATAATGAAATAAAGAAACTGCGATGCACCGAGGTCGGTGACACTGCATTACACCCTCAGAGCATTGAAATTTTCACCTTATTACCATTGCATTAAAATATATCCATAAATTTAATGTCCTCTGTCTTGCCGACCGCCAGTTTGCGCTCGCCCTAACATTGACGGATTGACTGAAGAGGATGTCAAACCAACATTTTGGAACCTGAACTTCAGATATTCAAACAAAGAATGGATTTCAAATGTGTAGAGTTAGATATTTTACAGTCTTACTTAAACAATTAAGCCTAAATAATAATTATATAATTTAATTTGTTGCATATTATAAATATTAATACACAGATCGAACCATGTGAAAAAACGATTAGAACGCTTAAAAAACAAAAACAAATATCTGCAACAAGTACATAGAAATGTTCGTAAGCTCCGCTGATTAGTCCCATAGCTTAGTTGGCATGGCGTCTGCCACGGTTTGCTAGAAGACGTTGGTTCGAATCCATACGGATAGAAGGAATTTTTTGCGATCTTTGTATTCATAATTATACAAACTAATGGAGTAATTTCACAAAAAAACATTTGAATATCGTCGTGGTGAAGCATTTTGACATTCAATAAAAACTTATTGCATATTTTTGTGAACTTGACAAATCATGTAATATTCTTTCTTACGTTTATGCTTAGAATAATTGAAAAAAAATGCTTGTCACATTTATTCTTTACATATTTTTGGTATCAGCCTGTGAACATCTATTTATTTTATTAAGAAAAGGGGCAGAGATGTGGACAGTGTCCGAAATGAAGTGTATTTTATTTGCAATTTCGTTTTTATTGTGCACAAAGTGCTCGATAGTGTGTAAGGGTTTGTGATGGTTGATATAATCAAAGATTTACAAAGATGTTTAAAGGATATGAATGTGGCATCATTGTAACTACGTAAATTAGGAAGATTGAGATTTATTAATAGCAAAGGCTTTGTAAGACGAATCCCACACGGTTTCGTGTGATTTTATTTAGGTAATAATCGGACTGTTTGTCATATAATATGTCATTTTAGTAGCTGTAGAGGTCACGTCGGGGATGCGCTACAGTGTATTAAATTAAAACTCTGGCACAGTTGGTGATTTTGGGCAACGCTTTTGTTTTCTTTTTTAAATAGAGAACTAAGGCTCGACTGACACTGGCGCAGAGTCGAAGCGTCGCGTCACTGTTCAGAGACCTTTGAACATATATGAATGGCGCTCGTGCTAGACAGTATACAATGGTTGATATCGATCTTATTACAATTGCGCTGAGGAAGAAACTGAAATTATATTAGAAGCTGAAGGGAGAAAAAAAATTTTGTAGTAACGATTTAAACCGAGACTCAAGATATTTTTATGATTATTATGTTATATAGAAATTCATATTTTTGGATTAAGTTAATACATTTTTCGTCTTCATCTATTGTCGCGCACTCGTCTCGTCGCAGTTCGGCACTGTGCTATGTCTGGTGTGGTCGGCGTCTGACGCCCGCGAGTGACACGTAGTGACGCGCGAAACCGCTCGACTTTAACCAAGCGTCGACTCGCAAAGGCGCGCGTCGTCACCCGTCGACACACGATATTTGCATAACAACAATTTGTACTTTAGTAATAGGAAAATATGTTGACGAAACGCAAAACTCGAATTATCTATGACTTGTTTGAAATTCGAAACATTTGACATTTCAATTCCATTTTCGTTTTTGTAAATGCGGTCTATGTGAAACTCAAAATCTTTATTTCATTTAGGTATGTAAGCTTACAAATTGAATTCGTCACATCGATGGAATCCTACTACGCATTTGGAATTTACGATATTTATTTCAAATATCGATTCATAGATCGAGACAATATGAAGTCCAAGTACGCAAAAGCTCTAGTAATCTAGTAATCTAGATCTAGTAACCTTTAGTACAAAGATTTTGTTTGACTACAATTTGAAACCTCGCAAATGACAAATTTTAAATATCTATCGGAATCTTATTAGATACATTGCACATTAGAGCGATGTCACATGACGCGTTGCATCGGCGTTGCGACGCCTGAGGCGTGACGCTGCATTCTATTACATATAAATCAGAACGACATCACGCACTGCGCATTGAAAGCGTTGGAGCACGTGTGCATTGGACAAGGTGACGAACCGGTGAAACACCGCATTGCTTGTGTCGCAATGGTGCGTTGAAAACACTGCGTTGCGACGGCGCAACGCCGACGCAAAAGTGTGGTACCGCTCTTAACTTTCTGAAAACGATTGTCAAGTACAACCAATTTATGTATCTCCTGCCACATCCATAACCCCATTCTCAGATTCACGTAAAGATGGAAAACAGTCGTTGGACAGTCCAGTGAAGCCTCGATAACAAGAAGACGAACACTTTACGTGAACACATCAATGCGTGTTCAATTATATTTTTATGCTATCATCAGGTCAAGTGTACATTATGATATGATCAAATGTACATGGACTGTTGTTTGTTGGATTGTTATTTAATATATAATAATGTCCGAATGTCATTTGTAGAAAGCTTTTTCTTTTTTCTTTATGGAATAGAGAGTTGTACTTTGCCTTTTTATGAGTGTTCGCATTTGAATTTGAATTTTATTTCACTAAGGAAATTTTGATACGCACCTAAATGCCTTCAAAGGCAAAGACTACAGACATATAGTAGCAGTAGAGCTCCTAGTTCTGCCGCAACAGCGTCAGCATTACTGTGTTCCGGTTTTGAAAGGTAAGGGGTGCTGGTGAAATTACAGGCACATGGGACTTGTCAACATATGTCTCAGGGTGACGGGCGCAATGGTAGTGCCTTTGCGATTTAAAGCTCTGGCACTGCAACTGTTATGGACATGCGTGTAGCCATGAGGCGCACGACTTGTTCGACCTGTCATTTAATACATATTATTTAAAAAAACATAAGTCTTACAATATTAAGTTTATTTAATGTCACAATGTTTTACTACCATTAACTTAGCACTGGTAGCTGTAAAGGTGTTGACCTGAGTCAAGAAAAACTTTCATAGATTTTTCACAGATGGCGTTGTGTCAAAAAATTGTTTAAAAGTTAAAAAACACACAAGTACCGAAATAATCAATACGAAAAGTCAATATTATAACAACCCTACAAAAGGTTTCAAAAGCCCAAGAAACATCAGTAACTTAACAATAGTAAACGAAATGGAGAATGCCAAAAAGAAAATCGGACAGAAAAATAAAAAAGGGTCCAGTAACGTCAGTGGACACAACAAATCACTTGGAGTGTCCTCAAACAAATGTGTGAAATATGAACACCGCGCCTTTATCACGAACCGCCAAAACATAGACACTGTTGTGGTACAAACAATAAACATAAAGGTATAAACAACCGAGCTCTGTAACATCTGTATGTTTCAGAAAGAATAAAAATGTTTACCACAGACTTTAAACTCAACATTCGAAATTCGGAAGTCAAAATCACCTGGATGGAAAATGACACTTATAATTAGTAAAGTAAATTCTCCTGCCAAGAATGTATTTTAAATTCTAAAACCACAATCACATTATATATTAGCATGGATTATTTTACAATCCTTAACAAGTTTCGGCAGGAACATTGTATTACATTACCGCTTGGCGGTAGAAACAGGTATGATTACAACACATACCTAGACGAACTCTTTCACAAGAACCTCTAATGCTATATAGAGGTTTTAAGACTTCCATTGTTGTTTATTAAATGACGAAAAGATACCTATGTAACTAGCGATAATTTTTATTTATTTTTGTTTTATTTATTTCTTTGCATTCAGGTAAGAAAGACCCATAAATACATACATACCTTACATACCTTACAGAATAATAGGTATACATAATATTACAATAAAAACACTACCGACTAATGGTTATTTACACGTATTGTCTGCGACGTATGACGTAACGTGGGTGTCCGATAGCTGGCCTCGGAAACGTCGGTACATGACCCCCAGCGGCCAAAACTCATCTTTCATGAAGGTCGACAGATGTTGAGTTGGTACTCTCACCACAAATGAATTAAAATGTACATAGTGACGGGACACCAACTGCTCGACCCTCGGGATAGCATCGGCTTTCACCCGTATATACTCCACAATATCGGCAGACTTTGTGGAGTAATAAAACCGTGACACGTTTAGCCGCTCACGCGATGCGCTCCTCCTACCCCAAAATGGAGGCTATTTGGTTTCGTAAATTTAGAAAAGGATTCAGTTTAAATACAAGTTTTTATCAATAAAAATTATTATTCTGCATTGCTAAATAAATACCCTCCGTATTACCAACAAAAACATCTCAAATAAAATGCAGTAATACACCAAATCCTGCACTTAAAAAGTACTAATGAAATTATTGGTGTACTTGGATAAATATTCCGTTTGAGTGGTTCTAACGTTTACTATGAAATTACTCCTTAAAGTATAGTTTATAAACATTTATATTCAGGGTAAACTTAAAAAACGCTACTTACGGTATGTTTTCAATAAATAAACACCGACATCACCAGCCCAAACAATAACACACACGATTGTCGTGACGTATTTTTGAAGTTGTTTATTTTTTTAAATGACAGACCCAGGCATTAAAAACTTTATGGTTTGCTAGAGTAGTTACCGAAATAGCAATTAATATTAGTTCTTTTACCTGTTATAACTTCGATATCCGATAAATCGGTATAAAATCATCACACCTTTAGGTGTGGTATGCGTCTACGGCTGCATGTATCGCGTGAGCGGATAACAACGTCGTCGGTATAACCATTGTATAGTCGGATAATCACTCCCATGAACAGGTAGAATTAAATTAACATCGTAAACACTAGTCAAATATTTCTACGAATTTAGGATGCCAATCTTTCCCGGGTAGCATTTAAATCTGAGCTCTTATTACCTTGGTTGTAACATTTATGATGAGGAATGATTATTTACTTGGGCGAACGCTTGCTTCCTGTTTAAGAATATCGTGATTTCCATTTCCAACAAGACACCTGTGAAATCTGAATCATTTTTGAATATTGTACAATTACCGTCTACCACCACTTCACTATCACGACCAACCTTCTCCTGGAATAGTTAGATATCATCAGCCACTTACTTCGTTCCTTTTCCATCAATTTCTTCACACATGCTCGTTTATTCTTTCTAATTTTAATCTGACCTTTTAAATATATCCTTAGTTTGATTGAGGTATACACATCTAGGTCTACCTCTCCCCACGTTTTCCATCCACATTGTTTCCATAAATTTGTGTCGTCAACTAGCATCTATCTGTCTATATGACCAAACCGTCGAAGCTTTTCTTTTCTATCCATGATCATCTATCAGACTCTCTCACTACATTTTTTCTAATATCAAGTGATGGGATGAACAAGTCGTGTGCCTGACAATAAGCTGTCTATAAACACGTCTGTCCGTAACGGTTGCAGTGCCATTCAGGGCTTTAAATCGCTAAGACTGAGGAACACTGCCACTGCACCCGTCACCCTGAGATATAAATTGACAAATCCCCTGTGTTTGTAATTTCACCAGCAAACTCTTCCAAACCGAAATGTAGCAATGCTCATAATACTGCTTGGAGACAGAAATAGGTACGGTGGCAGTATTTCCCAGGACGAACTCTTTCACATGCACCTTACTGCTACTAAAAACTTTGTTCGGCATCCTATTTTTAAGAACAACACTAACTCTCATACTTGCAACAAACACCTTGTTTTTATACTTTTTCTGTCGCACCTAAATCTCACTACCAGTTTTAGATTACTTAAACGGTGACACAAAGTGAATTCTTCATTTATGTGAACCCATCTCGTTCTTTGAAGACTTGAAGGCCCGAATCCATATCGGACCAAGGTGGAGAGCCACTAATATCAAAGGATTTTTAAGAAAGCTTTAGAGAAAACCAGTGAAACGTGCGGAACTTGTAGGCAGGTTACGTTGATGATTTCTAAGCAAAATTTAAAAGCTTCTTATGCTTGTTTCAGCCTGAAACAATCGCCATTTTGTAATCAATCGGGCCACCCCCGCAAGTTCACGTAAGACATTATTTATAGGCAAGAGGCGGCCGTGTCCAAAAAGCTTAGTTGTGTCAAAAGTTGAGCGTTAAATCATCGGCCACTATCTGGACAGTGCAGGCCGGACGGTGGCCACTAGTGTTCGACGTGAACCCATTGACACACGTTATCCGAGACTCGTCGCTAAGATGACCGTTTTGTTTTATTTTATTTTTGCTATTCCAACCGACAAACAGACACGCAATCTTACTAGACACACTTATTGGAATCTAGAGTCAAATCTGTCCCTTTTTTTCATTGTTTTTATACAAAAAAGGTGTGTATTTGACCTCCATGTCACCCGATGGAAAGTGACGATGACGTCGTCGATGGCCAAGCTAAAGCGTTCGGGGAATAAGTCCACAGACAGGGAATTCTACTCCCTAGCCGCTCGCCATTTAAATGTGGAATCAAAATTATTCCCGTGAATCCTGGGAACGTCCAAAATATAATGGTGGAACCCCATGCTGCCCCCCCGAAGATGGAAAGGGGTCTGTTGTCATTTGCTATATTAAACTGTGTTTTATAAATAAATGTCTTTATTATTATCACAGTTATTTATATTAATGTCTCGTCTGTCCCACGATCTGAAAGTTTTTTTAAATTTGTTAGTTCAAGAACCGGCGAATGATACGTGTCACATCGGGCAGTACCTTCAATATGGTGATCACCGTGCTGCCTCCCAGAAGAAATAGAAAGACCAGTAGTGCTTACACAACTTGTTTCTGCATGAACGTACTCTTCCAGCACTAGAATATTCTAGAGTCCTTAAAAAAATATTGAAATTTATTATGGAAAGTTTTATTCGCTATGATTGGTTGAATCAGAAATGTCAATTTAAAAGTATTCTCGTTTGTTTTAAATGTCGTTTTGTGTAATGCTGGATGTAAGCAGCACAAGTCTGGTCGCTGTAGCGTTTTTTAGCGGAGGCCTATGTTCAGCAGTGGACGTCTTTCAGCTGAAATGTTGATGATGATAATAAGTTCTTCTTGTACTTAGAACTGGAAATCAGACTAACTATTTTTTTTTTCTATAATGTTTCAATTCGTATGCCGTCTCCAATTTGCGTTTGGTTATAATTATAAAAGTCACTGACGAGAATTTTTTGGTAAGAATATGATCTCAATGAGGTTGACCTTGTATCCTCTGGAAACGTAAAAAACCTTTTACCAGGTCCATGACGTTAGTCGTACAATGGACACATGTCCCAGCTAAGTGATCCGGCATAAAGTGAAATATGAAGACATTTTTACACATTACATTACTTAGGAATTTTTGCGGAGTAGCTGCTGAGAACAAACAAAAATGTTTTAGTGGTCAATTTCTTTGGGTGCTAAGAACAATACTACCATCCACTATCTAAAACGCGACTAAGTGACAAGCGGTAAAATATCTTTTTCTCATAGCATAAAATAGAGCTCTAAAAAACATCTTTATTTTACTAGTGTTCCGTGAGTGTAAATAAACATACAACAATGAACTTTTCTACAAAAATTCCTAAGTATCATAAATTCTATAATCCCATCTTACGGCGCACAAGCAACATAAACAATAATATATGAACATCCAGCTGGCGGCTGCGCGTACGCGTAATTACTTGGCTAGCAATCAATACGACTAACACTGGAAGGCTGAACCTAATTTCATAAAACACCATCAAATAATTCAGCGCCACTAATGAAAAGCGATCAGAATCACCTCGCCTATGGGTTGCATCCTGCTGCCACAGCATAAGCATTTACATTCAATAGCTTGACTGAAATAAATAAGTACCAACAATAAAATCGTACCTTTATTGCTGTTTTTATTACATGAAATATAAAGGTAATACAAACTACTTGAAACAAATTATGAATATTATGGGAAATTTTATAACTCTCCTCTAGGCATATAAAAGTTGCCAACCAATTTCGTTCGTAGAATTTCTAAGGCTGTTAACAGCATGTTTGCAGTTAATGCGTGGAGTCGTTATCAAGTCATGCAGTCGAGATGTCGACATTTAGTCAATTTGTTAGCCCCTCTCCTGAAAAGTTGTCATTTTTGTGGCCTTTTTGACCAAGACTGCTAAATTAGATAATTTGTAACTGGTAACTAATTTTATGAATATTTAATGATTGAAGAAACAGAATTATAAGACGAGTGCATACACACAAACAAAAGTAAATTTACAACCAAATTGAAGACGTCCTAAAGAAAGGGCAGATCAAGAGTACCCTTTAGAGTTGCTACCTTAGCTCGAATTAGATTTTTTCCCGCACTACAATGTCTTCGACAATGTCTTTATTTCAGAATTTATATTTTCACAAACGAACGTAGGCAGGCAGGGTGGAGGTGGCTAGTGCTGTGAGGGTTTCATCGCTACACTAGGTTCCTTCGCGTTTGGATACCACTTTCCACTTAACATCAGGTAGAGTGGAGTCATTTGCCTGTCATGTATATAAAAAAGAAAAAAGAAAAAAGGAAATTTAAGCCTTTTGAAAAACCTGTACGTGTTCTATTTAGTTCAGTTGATATAAATAAAAAACAAATCATTGGTATATGTAAAAGACCTATTGAATTTTCTTGTAAAATTTCGAGGTAAGTTTGCGTTTTTTTTTTCTATCGTGAAAATGTTTAGGAATCGTGTCTTCACACCACATGTATCTTCATTTTTACTATATATATTTTCCAAAGTGATTGTGTTAACACTTTCACTGTTATTCTGAATCAATCAAAGCCATTTGAGGTTGTATAGATTCTTAACCGACGAGTGTGAAAGATATAGTGAAATATGGGTTACGGGATCGTAGGTGGAAGGCTGTTGTCTCTACCTACCTATCAGCAAAAAGGCGTGAAGTATATGTAATGTAACTCACTTTTTAACCTATTTCAATAAAATGAGGAGGTTCTCAATTCAAATGTATTTACTTTTTCTTTTTTTTCTGTTTCGCGATAACTCATCTGTGAATCGATTTTAATAATTCTTTTTTTGTTGGACGAGTGGTCTCATTTAAACTTGAAGAAAATATTCAATTTTTAAGGGTGTCAAACTAAGGGATGAATCCGGTTTCATGCACTGTCTGGTAACCGATTCCAATAAAACATCTATTTAGATGTGATTTCACGAACTTTTGATGTCGGTTTGTTTAGTACTCTGTACTGAGGCTGTATAGATGTCGAGTCACTGTACCCGGCCAATACAGACAAAGGTTTTAAACTTGAACTCTTTTTCCGTCCAGGGTCAATGAAGAAGAGCATGTTACTTCACGTACTGTTTATAAATATTTACACTGTGCTTACGTTAATACACAATTAACAATAAATTATAATCGATCTCATTAACCTCGCGGTTATCGAGCCGCGGTTAAATTGAAACAACTGCGCATGATTGCGCTTTGATTTTTAATATGGATTTATTTGTGTATAAATCCAAACGTATGGTACAGTTTGTCAGACAATAGATTGCTCAGATGATGGTACCATATTCAGTCAAGGCTATTTGAAAACAAAATGGTTACAATGTTGATCTATTTATTATCTTGTTCACTTCTTTAATGTGCGATTCATTAATTTGAATCAAGTAGTGTTGTTTATATTGTAACAAGTGAACTTAAAAGCTGCAATGTTTGAAAAATGTTTATTAAGCGACTTCAAAAAAAGGAGAAGGTTCTCAATTTGATATTCTTTGTTGTTGGAAAGAGGTTACCTCGGTTTTGGTTCCATTTAAAATTGAAAAAAACATTCGACTTCTACGGGTTCTCTTCGTTTCTTAAAGTGGGTTAAATCTTTATTACGGACACCAGAGATCCATGAAGTAGTCTTAAATTCTACTACAGATTTTGTACATGTTATTAAATGCCGCATCATGGCACACACACTTCTAGCCGCGAGAATCTTCAAGAAGCCGTAGCTGACGCCACGTATTATTTAATAAAGACTCCGACCTCTTCCGTTAGAGTGTCATGGAGCTGTCGACGCGAGCTTGAGTAAACATGGCAGACGCACTGCAGAACCGTGGCAGCCCCAGCAGCACTCTGAAGGCGTTATTATATTGCGTATGCAGAGCTTTGGGTGTAGCTAGCCCACAAGACACCCGTGTCCTGCCAATGGTGTCCATTAGACTCTGAAAAATCTCACACTATCGCAGTTAAGTCAAGTGGCTTCCCATTCGTCTCCGCAGGAATTTGCATATTGTCTCTGTTCTCTACAAAATTTTTATAACCTTGATCTCCCGAGTATCTGAAAGAGCGTTTCAGCTTTCTCAGGTCTCAGGACAAACCCTGTCGCTCTCTCGTTAGATCCCAGTTATCTTTTCCTTCCTTCTTCCGGTTTTTAATTTCACTCATTCACTGTTGATGCGGTTAGACTTTGGAACGCACTTCCTATTTCTGTTCACAAAAGTACACCGTTAGCTACTTTTAAATTGAGAGTTAAGGAGCATTATTTATCTACTGTTCCATCCATTTTATAGATATTATAATATTATGAAATATGTATTTCTGTAGTTTATAATAGATTAATGTTATTAATATTGTATTACATTTTTTTTTTGTGCACGTAAGCCAAATAAATTTGTTATAGAAATAACCTTATAAAAATTCAGCTCTTGTGAGCCAGCATGTTTGCCCTCACCGATAGTGTCCTGGACTCGCGTTCTATGTCCATATTGTCCAGGTGTTTCTTTTTATGATACGTCACTGAGTAACGGGACATTTATTTCAACTACAACAAATCATACACTTGGAATAATAAAGGCAGATATGAACGTACGTCAAACATACTTTTATCACATAAAAGTTAAAAAATAATACGAAGTCGGTGGTTAACCACTCAAGCTTTAACGAGGGTGTCCATTTAGGGTTTATATTGGCTTTTAACCTTGAGGTGAAAACTTTACTTTTCACGTCACTTGGTGACTAGCGATGTGACATGTTTATTAATAATTGTTTTTTTTTTTCATATTGCGATGTAATTTAATTTTATTCCGTGACATTTAAATAATGTTGTACACCTTAACTGGTAGACTATAGAGCACAAACCAATGTAATATTTTAAGACCTGACGTATAGTTTACGAATAGTCTTTGGCAATCATGAGCATTTTTCGAACGATTTAAGTGCTACGTCTCGTTACTAAAATGGTCTCCATCACCACTGTCTATGCGAAAAAAGCACGGAAAATAAAACCGGGCGTAGTCGTAGACCGTAACATTTTCGTAAGTACTGCTTGTTTGAGTTTATCTATGTCATTCGAAGTAAATTAAAAATATAGGTACTTTTTATTTCCTATGGATTAAATGATGGACTTTACTCCCGCTACGTAAGGCTATATTGACGTACTTTTAGAGAATGAGAAGTAAAAAAACATATTACATAATTATTTATGAGACATTTTACGACTGTCCTATTCAAGTAAAAAAAAATTATCGACCAATTTTGTTCATAGAATCCTTGGACTTCTCTCGTAAAAATGTGTTATTTTGCCTTATTACGCTAAGAGTACGAAACATTCACATCGCATTGAACAAAAACAAGTGCTAAATATCGAGTTCTTAGGTTTTCGCGATTGTTACACATAGGAAATGAACCACATGGCCACATGGTCACGGTTGACCATGGGACCTGTAAAGGGCCCGAAACGTCGGTTTGTTTGAAAAAGCAAATATACGCGATTTAAATCCGGAAAAATAGTTTCATTTCCTACTTACAATGTTTATTTTTTTTATTTGAAACATCAGAGATCGAGACTACCTCCATGAGCAAAACGGGTTACTACCACGGATTTTTGTCATCCAAGTACGCAGAAGTTGTATAATAACCTTTAGTATAAAGTTTTTGTTTCACTATAGTCTTAAGCCTCGTGAATGGCAAATGTTGTATATCAACCGGAATCTTGTTATAGAAGCGTATACATTGCCCCTTAAATGTTTTTTTGACTTTGTGAAGACGACAATCAAGAAAAGCTAGTTTATTTTTATTCCTCGTATTAATGTTATGTCTGTCACTATTTTTCATAAAGAAATTACTATTCCTTTTAACATAAATTACATTTTCATAAATGTACTGTGAGGCGTAAGAATGTTAATTTCCTTAAACTTGTCTCTCAAAGATACTCTGGGGCCCAGATTGCAAATTGCCCTAACTGCACGTTTCTGCAGGACAAAGATTCTATTGATATCGGCTGCATTACCCCAAAGCAAAATGCCGTATGTCATTAGACTGTGAAAGTAGCTGAAGTAAACCAATCTAGCGGTTTCGACGTCTGAAAGTTTCCTTATTTTTTTAATCGCGTACACTGCAGAGCCGAGCCGTTTTGATAACTTACTTATATGGGGACCCCATTGCAATTTAGCATCTAACGTTATACCTAGAAATACAACTGTATCCACAAGATTCAATTTTTCGTTTGTAACTACAATGTTTGTAACCGTCTCTCTAACATTGGGTAATGTACATTTCACACAATTTGTGTTTTTCTCATTAAGGAGTAGGTTATTAACAGTAAACCAATTACACAGCAAAACAACTACTTTAGATATAGCTCGAATATTTAGATCGAATTCGATGACGAACGTTTATATATAGATCGAATTCTATGTTAATAATGTAGCAATAATAACATTTTCACAGATAAGAAATTTGTTCTAACAAAACAGTTTACGTTTATACTGGTCGTAATTTGCTGCTTTTGAACACATTATAGAGAGTTTATGACATGTGTGTAGATAAAGACTTTACTAGAACAGTGGAAGGACGATGTTTGTGTTGCATAAGTTTTTTGAGGTGTGCAAGTTGTTTCAATTCGAGAATAAAACAAAGAATTCCAATCAATCCTCTAGAAATAGCTAACAGACAGACAGCATACCATGTAGATGGATGGTACAGTCACGTACTGCAGACTGATGTATCACTGTCATTTATTATGCCAGCTAATATTGGATTTGGAACTACATTTTTGTACTAATTTTGGACTTTGCTAGAAATATTATCGTATTTTGCTCCGAACTTGTATGTCAAAGACAATCTGTAATAAGCCTGGATGTAAAATTGATGTATTTGTATAATTTATAAAGTGGGTAGTTGTAGAATTATTAATACAAAGGTCAAACACAAAAAAAATTCTTCAATCTGACTATGGCGGCCATAATAACTGAAAAATCGCAATACAAAATCATCTCCTTACCTCCAATGAACTACGCCAACTTAATTTTAAGACCTGTTCTGATTTTTTTTGTTTCTCTATTGTTTTTTCACAAAATTCGGGGAGCATAATATTAGTAAATAAATATTAATGTTTACAAAAAATAATAGAAAATGACCAAAACTTAAATGGCGTAGTGTTCAATGGAGATATCGATCTATAACAAACTTATAAAAACTCGTAAGATTGCTGACTCGATCTTATAGCTTGGTTGGTTGAGCAGTGAGCCAAGTTTGGCATACAGACGCAGTTCGAGTCCTGTCAGAACTAAGGAATTTTTCTTCGTGTTCGATCTTTGTATTAATAATAATAAAGCACACATTCAAAGCCCTGCACTAGGGAAATCCTGTATGGTGCCATGGACACAGCGCTAGCAGTAGAGCTCTTTGACTGATACCACCTTACCTATTTCCGCTACCAAGCTGTAATGTGAGCATTACTACGTTCCGATTTAGAAGGGTAAGGGTGCTGGTGAAGTTACAGGCACATGGGACTTGTTAACTTATGCCTCAAGGTGACGGGCGCAGTGGCGGTGACCATAAGATCTTTGCGTTTGAAAGCTCTGAATGGCACTGTAGCTGTCACTTGGTATTGTAAAAAAAACATAGACAACCACAAATTCACGGTCCTATGTGCGGTAGTCCAGCATGGTAACCGTTCGGCCACAGAGGTAGTTGAATCGCAAATTAGTGGAGTAATTTCACGAAAAGTAAATCTATATGACGGTAGTAAAACATGATATTCAATAAAATCAATAGGTACTTGTATGTTAATCCATAATTTCCTAGGTTATGTGCCTACCGGTACATTATTGATATACGATTCTAAAATGTACGCAATTAAAAAAAATACAAAGTCTAGAAGTAGACTGGTACATACAATAACAAATTATTTAAGAAAACTAACTTTGTACATAATTTTTATACGAAATGCTGTTTAACGACACGCCGTACCGCTCGCTGCCCCGTCAGTCGCCATCGGGCGCTTGTCGACGTCGGAACTTTGTCAAATTTTCTCCGCTTGTTCTTATTTTATTCATATTTATTTACAGTGCGTGACTTGCGGGACGCGAGGGGCGTCCCCCACACCTCACTTCCTAAATTCTAGGCTCGCTCGTTGAAATACCTCACCTTAATCCATAATAAAAAAAAAATACATAATACAAAATTAAGCAGTCGTAAAAACTTCGCAAATAGTAAGCGGCGGACTCACAGGCAGAAGGCAGGGCATAAAAATGTCTATTAAGCGTAAAAATGAAAAATATGTTATAGGTGCGTGCCGCGCAGGCGCAGTGATCCTTAAACTGCAGTCAGCGCAGGAGTGATAAACAAAATCAGATTTTATGGTATAGAAACGGACTCTTCTGAATATTTAGAACTATACAATAATGTTAATACTTTTCTTGCCGTAGTAAAATAAAAAATAAAAATAAGATAAAAATCATTTATTATCAGACAATCATAGTCCATAGTTTGTTAGTAAAACAAAGACCCTATGCTATGTTAGTTATTTTTATATTATAACGACTATATATTATAAATAATTCAATTATTAATTCAAATTCAATTCAATGTCAATTACAAAATAAATTTAAAAACAACACAAACCATTACAAAAGGAACACATTCACTTACTTTTGTGTCCGAAATACAACTTCGCACACAATGAGCTACAAAGGGTACTCTACGTAGCAACGAGGCATATGCGCCTGCGCAAACATGCCTGAAGCGCTACAGAACCGGGGCTAAGGCGTTGTTATACTGGATCCGCAGTGCGCTGAGAGATCGCGACGTGTGGTTGGTCCACAGGCTGCACGTATAGACCACTTGACAATAGACTTTAAATAGTGCTATTTTAACTGGAATACTATAGCGCGCAAACTTGCGAGCCAACATACTCGTATTACAACGGACCGCCAGCGCTCTGCGTTCCCTCTCGATATCCACCTCGTCCTTAGGATCGTGGTAGTGATTACTTTGATTCAATAACAATCAATAAATAACGCACACACTCCTAACCCTGTGTCGCGGGAGGTAGGGACACACACATAGACGACCACAAATTACTATTACTCAATTCCCGAAGCCGAAAAACGGCGTCTCTCCTGTTCCTATACGGCTAGAGGGACCGGATAATGTCTAGCTCTCCGGATAGTACCGGAGATGCCGATAGCAATGTCTTGCGACAATGTCCGGACATAGCTCCCGACTGAAAGATCAATCTGCGGTGTCTTCTCGCCTCAGGCCCTCGTCTAGACCTCTACTAAAACTAGGTAGCTGCAAACGGGACGAACGCCCCGGCCAGACACTGCCTGAGCAGGCGAACGTGTTCATCCCTGCAGCTAACCATAAACCCCGGCGAGCCCATACCCAAGTCCGAGTCCACTAGAGGCACCCGTGAAAGCGTATCTCTCTGGTCAGTAGATAGGGGCAATATATCACAACAAATTTAAATACTTAGCATTTTTATGCAGTCAATGGGGGTTCTTAAATCCGAGTACGAGGTTTTAATATCTAATTATGTAATAATTGCATACAATACTTTTTCTACGAGGAAATAAAATATTGAAACACAACCATTATTTAATATATATTTTGTTAACAATCCGTGATAACAAACGCATTTTTTTTTTTTAATTTATGTTCAACCATTTATTTGGGTATGCAAAGGTTCTACTATACAGTGTCTTCAAATTTAATTTTTATTCAAAGTAAAAGCCAAAGAGATAGAATACAAGTGGCCAAGTACCGGTTAAATTTTAACCAATCATTTTTTTTTTAAATAAAGGTTTATAAATACATAAAGGCAAGGCCTTTAGGCCAATTCAATCAGGAGGCATTGGACCGTTTTAATATTTGATATTGTAATTAGTAAGAGTACGACGTTCTTTTTTTGAAACTCATTAAATTACTGCCCACAGACCTATAATAAAATTTTTGAGTTCGGTAGCGAGTTCCATAGACAATAGAATTTTGATGCTGAACTAAAAAAGAGCGCCTTTGTGATATGGTTTATGAAATTATAATTGACGAGCCCTATACTGGTCGGCCTGCGGCGTGTGATCGACTTCAGATAGCGGTGTGTGCTTACGCTATTCGGTGGCACAGCGATTAATACTATTGATGAGGAGGTTCCGGGTTCGATTTCCGATTTAGAACAATTTAGGATACAAACATTTCTAACTTCATTCTGATCAGGATATTCTGGGTATTGCCCTCAGAGATACGTTATTCTGGTATTCATAGTACAGGAAATTCCCTAATTTGAGACCAAAAATTTGGTGTGACTGTCTGGCATTATTTCCCCTAAAATTCTTCTCTTTGGCATAGCTTCCAAGAAAAAGAATTTAACAGAGAGACGGTCTAAATACAACAACGGCTTAAGTATTTCATTTCCACTACATCGGGAAGTATGAATTATTTTTTTTTTAATTGTGATATTTTGTACTCGTAATAGAACCTCCATATTCTACCTACGTACTGATGCGTGCGGATGCTTCGGGCTTCGCCCTCCGCTGCACTTCAGCCGGCGCATTCGGCACTTGTAACTCTATTTTGAAAAATGAAAATGACGGCCATATTGAAAAATAGCAAAAAACAAATTTTGATCGCAAATAATTGATAAACAAAACATTTTTTTATACTGTTGGCGCAGGATGCGGACTCACGACAAACGAAGTTTTCTTTTATGACGGTTTCAGACTAGGGAATTTCCGGTACTTACAGTACCGGAAATTCCCTAGTCTGAAACCAGGCTATCTGTGAGATTGTCTGGCACATTATTATTATTATTATTATTTCTTTACTGTCTTTAAAAAAATATAAAACTCAATATTTATTATCAATTTCTAAAGATAAAGAGGTTAAGGAACCCTTCTTCCTTGTTTACCTAATCTATAATGCTGAAAAAAAAACGAAGTATAAAGAAGACCAGGTCAAGTACATCCTTAGCGTGTAAGATGTTTGTCAGAAGTAGGTACCTTTTTGGGGAAAAGAACGTAAAGTGTACGTATGCGACAATCTATACAACTGCCTCTGTGGCCGAACGGTTACGACTGCCACGCAGAGGCCCCAGAGTCGATTACCGGGCCGGGAGAAATATTTGTATTGCCTACATTTATTTATCTCGTGAGTTTGGGTGTAATTTGTGGTTGTCTATATGTGTGTCCATGGCACCCGCGACACAGGGTTTCCCTAGTGCGGGGCTATGTTGAGTGTTTGCGTTATTATAAAAAAAAAATACAACCTTTCCACACTAACTTAACCCCGTATAAAACCTTATAAAAGCTACTAAACAGTGATGTTTATGTCTCACAGGTCGAAAAACGTACTTAACTCCGTAAATATATCAAATAATCCACTTTTTGTTGATTCTTGATTCCGTCACTCGAATCGATAAAGTGTGCGATTAATGCGATTATATATCATCGATATTACGACTGGTTTCGGTTATAAAGTTACTCCTGTATGAGTGTTGGGTTTATTCAACTCCAAGTACGGTTTTGATCTGTTTTAGTCTAAGCTTTATTTATTTATTTATTGCAAATAATGTTGGTACAAGCATTACATACTAAGTACAAACATACCCCGTCGGGGTGTAGCAAAGTGAATTGTACATAAACAGCAGGATATAAACGTAGGTTCTTAAAATAGAGATTATACAAGAGTTAAAACTAGAGAGTAGATTCCATGAAGTCTCTTAC
>NW_020654810.1:1401371-1403418 GCF_003589595.1 Hyposmocoma kahamanoa | reverse complement strand
GACACTTTAATTTTGTTTTAAGTATGTTGTCATTTTCTTTCTTAAGTAAGTCCGGAATATAATTATAATTAATAATTATAATTATGTTTTGTTACTTATATAAATACTTATGACTTAAAAAAAGACCTAAAAATTTGTTTATCTGCTTCCGATGTATTCGTTACCGCAAAACACATATGGAAGTCCTCGTCCCAAAGTCAAAATCAAGTAATCATTTATTCCATAGGTAAAATGTTTGAACTTTAAAACGTCATCTTAGCTACTGCTCGTTCACTATGCTGACCTCCCTGAGAAGAACGAGCAAGAAACTCTAGGGATTGCTCTTTTCAAATAAACTTAAATGCTATGGAATACACTTTGAATCAAATTTGTGTGGAATCTAGACTCATGTTGTCTTTCCATACATCTTTATCTAACACATAGTCATTCATTTTGTAATATGACTTTTTTTATTAAAGTACTTTAAATGTAAGTTTTATACTTAGGAAATAGTAATCTTAATATATGCTCCGGAATCTTGTTGTAAAAACGTATAGAGTTCTCCATAAATAATCGTTTGCCTTAGTTAAATGAATTCGAAACCATAAAAAAACCATCAATTACCTGGTCTCAAAGAGACGAGAGTACGAGATGAACGGAATTCACTCCGGAGCACTGAACACAAACCAGAACCAATTTAAAAAAGTTCATTTCCCAAATTGTTCTACCGGGAATAGAACCAGGAACGTTCTCATCCAACACCCACATTGTAATCTGTTAGACCACCAAAGTCGTAAATATACAACGATTTAGTAATTTACTGTTAATTTAACTGCAACGCAAAAATATTATCACTGTAACATTATCCTATTCTTAGAAGGGACTCCTGCCCAGTAGTTGACCGGGTAATGGATTGACGATGATAACATTCGAAAAAATGTATAGATGTTTATATAAAATAAACTGTAACATTTTATCCTCAAGGCGGGCTTTAAAACAAGCTTTATTCAAGTATAAAGAAATATCAATCAAAGCTATTTACGACGCGGAACTAAACGCGTCTAAACACCCTTGCGTATAATACGAATAAATTCGGAAGAAGGCTAAATATTTAACTGACTTGTATACGGCGAGCGCCTCTTAAATGTATCGCATAAATTTGGTCGAGTAAAAAGTCGTCAACTCTTGGAAGTGAGGCGTAGTGTGGATATGATTTTCTTTTAATAATTTACGTAAACAAAATTTTGCATTTTGTTCGTACCTTGTGTGACATTTCTTTACAACATCATCTTAAAGTAAATAAATAATACCTCTACGCCATTTTTAAATTTAAATTTTACTTAGTTCAATCATACCTCTTTAAGATGCTGTATTACATGAATAAAATATTTAAGCAAGAGGTTATAAGTTTTGCTTCAGCAAATATCAGTAAAAACAAACTATGTAAAAATGCGTATGCGAGATTTTCAAACTAAGGCGATGAATTAAGCGTTTAAAATCACTAAGTACAGTAAGTCACGTGCAAGGTAGTTACTTATGTAAGTGAATTTGGTTTTACACTTATCACGGCGCTTTATAATAAAATGACAAAATTATAAAAAAAATTTTTGGGAAATTGACAAAAAAAAAATTTAAAAATAAAGTGCCGTCGGACTTATATGCCATTTGGTTGCTGCTAAATATGACAAAGCTGTATTTGCATACTTTTTTTACACTAGATTTTTTTTTCGTCGCTTTATAACCTTTATATAATCAAAGCGATACTATGATTTGTTGTGCGATGAGATAAATACGAAGGATTTAATTAGAATATTTGAAATTAAAAGAGAGATTTGTCAGAATTGTTCTAAATTGCGATCGATACTCTATGAGTACCCCAATGAGGGAATCTAATTATAATTTATTGTCGTCTAAATTGTTTGTTATTGCAGAATACACATCATTTAGTTCGCTAACGTAACATTTTATAATCAAATTTTACTAATTGACGACTTTTATTTTTAACCGATTTCAAAAAAGGAGGAGGTTCTCAATTCGACTGTATGTTCTTTTTTTGTTTTTGTATTTT